>NW_010535171.1:0-7602 GCF_000687285.1 Phaethon lepturus | reverse complement strand
TGCTCTCAGTCCCTTCATCCCCCAGCCTGATGCTGGAGGTTGCACCACCCCAGGTGCAGGACCCTGCACTTTGCCTTGTTGAACCTCATGAGGTTCACATGGGCCCCCCAGCCTGTTCAGCAAACCCATTCACTTTGCTGAGGCCCAGATAACGTTCAGGCTTCGCTTTCTGTTCATTCCTCATGAGCTCTGCACATGTTCTGGGATCATAGTGAAATCACATCAGTGACCAGAAAAGCTGTTTCCCATGGTTAGCTAGTAGGGACTGTGGTCACATCTTACACAGGTTATCTTACCTGAAGTGATCCATCCCTTCGGAGCCCGTTGGCTGGAGTACTGCAAAGCTGCCTGTGCCAAGCTCCCAAGAAAACATGAGTTCTGGGAACTCCTGTATTTCAGCTCATTTCCCACGTGTGGGAGACTGGTAAGGCCCTACCTACTCTGTCTGGTGAAGTGCCCTGAACCAGTGCAGGTAATCTTCCAAACACCAAGTTACTGAGGACACAGCTATCTTTGTGCACACTGACAGGGCTTGCACAGCAAGAATGGACTTTGCAGCAAACGACATAGAAGCAGGCACTGTGGGATACCTGGATGGCCACTGGTTGTGGTGGATTTTTACATGTTTTTGGAAGACTTCATCTTTCTCTTCTCCACAAGAGTCTGCACAGTGTTCTTCCTCCTATGTTGGATAAAGACTTTGCATTCCTCTATAATTCGTGCTGGCTTCAGACCAGTTTGGTGTCAAAATTACCATTCCTCATCAGTCCAGTGCTGCCATCTCACTTTCTGTGTAGTTGCTTGCTCCCACCAGGACAGCTGCATGAAGACAGTCAGATTTAGACGGGGCTGGATCCGTCTGTACTGTCAATTTACAGGGACTGTCCATGTGTGCAATCATGTCATGGGATGTGAAATACATGTGTCACAACAGGTCATGCTCCATAGCAAGGAGCCACAAAGCTCTTCACTTCCTCCCTTCACCCTGGTACTTCTGCACATGATTTATTTGTTGCCACATCTCTTTGTTCTTGAAAAGTTTACCTGGAAGAAGTGCAGGAGCATCTAGGTTAATGGCAATATCTGGCCAGGCCATCGGTGTGATGCAGCCATAAAGAGGACACTAGTGTTCCCGACCTGTACTGCCAGGAGAAGGAGCATAAATGCCCTTGTAAATGGTATGGTGAGCCCTTACCATGACTAAAATATATAACTCATGCTCAGAAGGAGATGACATTAAACTGGAAGACATGTAGAGAATATCAGCTATGATGGCTGCAGGAAAGAAGAATGGATTGTCTGCAAGGTGGCCAAAAGAGTTTGCTTTGGAACAGCAAACATTTGAGAGAGGATGTGATGTTTGAGTGCTGTCATCTATGGAAAAGCTTTCAAAATTCTGGTCCAGAGCATGACCAGCCTGCTAATGCAGAGCACAAAACCTGCAGAATCATTGATGCAGCACCATCCACGGTCTTTTCACGGTATGAGGATGGAGGTGAGTGGCTGTCTGTGAGAAGAGTCCTGATCTTGACTGCTGGCCATTGGTCCAAGTTGTTTGCAGATCATTGACACGGATGGAAAAGGAAAGAAAAGAGCTTCTAAAGTGACAACAGTGACGCAGGAGCAGGTGGGTAGAAGCTGGACATGGGTATACCGAAACTAGAAACAGGCAGAAATCATTCATGTTCTGGCTCGCCCTAGAAGCCAAAACAGTGTGACATAGAAGGTAGCATGAACCATAGCCCAGCGGCTCTGAAGGGTCCTTCACTCCTGCGCTCCACATTCTCGGGACCCATTCATCACCTTTCCGGTTGCAAACTATTTCAGCATTTTCTGTAAACAACCTGCATGTTTTGGGCCATATTTATAACTCTGAGAGGAAAAATAAGGGAGACAGGGAGACAGAGGAGGTAGTGCAGAAGTTCCATTGTATTCTCTTTCCTTTTAGTTATCTCTTTCTTCTTTTATCCCTCTTTTTTTGCCTTCCTTTAATGTGTTCCTGGCAGTTCCCGCACAAGATTAATCATTTGAATGGGAGATGTGCCACTTTGAGGTAATCGTGAAGGATTGCATCCATGATAGTTGCAAAAGAGCTGAGGTGTTAAATTTAAAAATGCTGCATTCGGGGAGCTGGGTGCCGATCTGCTGGGCTATCTGCTCCGGAGAGAGCCGTTCCTGCTACCCCCATGGAGCGATGGGCTTTACGAGCAGCAGCAACCACGTAGGGGAAAAGCCTCTGCTGTCATTTTTGGCAGCTCTGTGAAAAACTTCTGTTTGGGGAGCAACAACAGGCCCTGAAGGAAACAAGATGGTAGATTATATTAAGAACAGATCTGCGGATAGCACAGTTTGCGTTGTGTCGAGACCCATACTGTGAGGCCGGTGTAACTCTGAGCACCTTGCTGGAGAAAGCACGGGGCAGCGATAAGAAGAGCTCAGAGATGGGAAATGAACATAATCAGCCTGATGAAAAAGCCTCTGTTGAAAGATATGAATACAAGATGATGCAGTAAAAGGTGAGTCTATCACTCAGGCTTTCCTAGTCATACTAGAGCAGGGACCGTCCTAATGAAACACCTTTTAAAGTGATGAAAGCAAACACCTCTGGACAAATACAAAGGTACCTGGAAAAACTTCAGGAGGAGATTTTCGTGAGAAAAGCAAAGTGAATTAAAAGAACTGATACTTTTAAGAACAACAAAATATCAGTGGTTTCTCTGGCCTGAAAATTTAAGTAGGGAGCCTGTTCCCAAACGCATAGTCATCGTGTGGGAAGGGGACAGCAGGAGGGCTGGTAGAAATGCCTGGACAGCTGGAGAGGAAGGAGCCAGCTACAAAGGTGGACACAGTGGAGACCTCCTCACTGAGGTGGGGAAGGTTTTAGTGATCCTAAGAATGTTTTTTAACAGGTTAAGAGCCAGTGGTGGTTTTAACACCTTGTTATTTTAAATTAGACTGCGCTACTTCCAGCTGAGCCCTGCCCGAGAGGCAGATGAACCTTTGTGACTTGGCTTCTAAGTTAGCAAGCTTTGGTTTGTCCTGGAAAGAAATCTTTCCTTGTGTGAGCAACAGTGTGTGACTGCCAGCTGTGAAGGTTGTCTACCTTCATCCTTGACGCTGTTAGGACCGTGTGTTAGATAGATGATTGCCTGGCTCTGATTTGGCAGCCCCTGTAAAACAGTTACTCCCCTGACTGTGTAGACACTGATGTAGCTTAGCTCAGGTTTAGCTCACACAAAGCTAAGGTCACTTTGTACTTTTCTAACCAAACACCAGGCAGGAGAGCTAGGTGGCTTAGGAAAGGCTGACATTGCTCAGTGCAAGAGTAATTTTTGTCCTTAAGGATCAAAAACTTGTTATGGACAGTGCAGCAAGAAGATAAAAATATTCCTGACTGCTTTCCCTAGTGTATGTGCTTTGAATGTTCCTACCTGGATCTTCGCTCTCTCCTCGGAGACCCATGGTAGCAGGCAGGCGAACTGAACTTCATGTGGAAACCTGCCTCAACTGCCATCCAGTCTTCTTCGAGCCAAATACTGTCTAGAAAGTGAAGTCATGACTTGGCAAGTTTACCCTGTGTGTGGATCAATATGTCTACATGGGCTGTTTCCCCTTGAGACTCCTTGCACCACCTCTTCTGCTTCCGTGAAGCAAGCTTGGTTGGAAGGGAGGTGCAAGGTAGTTTTATAAACTGGATTATTTTTCCTCATTCTGAAGCTCTGGAGCTTTTGAAGAGCTTTGTAAGAACAATCCCTTATACAACTCCATTGGAGGCTCTTTCCACCCTTATATTTTGCTCACTATGTTTTCCTCAAGGTTTTCCTATATTTCTGTTCCCTTAATCCTGTTTCATCTTTCTCTCAATGCTCTACCATGTGCAGTCATCTTGCTGACACGGTAAGTTTTTCATTCTCCACTGAGAAATGACTCATTTATTACAGTAGGGGTTCCAGCTCTTCACCAACTGCTTACAGAGGCCCTTTGAATTGAGCTTTGAATGGGCTTCATGAATAATAATACAAAAATAACCCAGTGATGTGATTTGGCTTTGGCTCTTGGAAACCTATAAATCATCTTAAGCACCATCAGTTAAAAAAGTCCACTGTGGAGAAGAGCATGCATTTGCGAAGCCAGAAATAGGCTCTGTGCAACCTGTTTACAAGACTTTTAAATCCAGACAAGTGGGGAAAGTAGGTCATTTTGTCACATGGAGAGACTTGGATGAGGCGTCCATTGCTCTGAGACATCCATATCAACACTGAAGATGTCACAGTCCAGATGGCTCGTGCGCAGCAGAGAATGGCTCAGCTCAGAGGCAGAGGGTATTGATGGATACTAAGCAGTCTGGGTTCAAGCTGCAGACATCTTCTTGCCCAGTGTGCAAGGGTGTCAGCGCAGGCTCACATGAGAAGCTAATGTCTGGAGCACCATGCCGTATGTCAGGATGAACAGCTTGACTTCAAGATCCCTTTTCCATTTCAGAAAGTGGGTGCAGGTGGATGGATAATGACAGTGGTGGTTGGCTGGCCAGCCCCAATGGGGTAACCGAGCACGGGGCAGTGGTGTGCGGCCTCTTTGGGCTGAATCGTAGGCGACTGAGGTAAAGAGACACCCAGCAGTCTTGGCTTTGCCTCTTGTCCGTGACCTTGCTCAGACCCCACGGACAGAGGGGAGAGAAGGCTCAGCAGGCGTGCGGAGGCCCATGAGGATGGGGAGATGAAGAGAATAAATTTGCTTCACAGGATCTGCTCTGTGCAGTGCAGCTATGTGCCTTTACATGCTTATTTGTAAGCAACGCTTTAGTCTCACTGGGCATATCCTCATGGATGCTTTGGGGTTAATTTTTCCTGTCCTTCTTCTACCCTGTTGTTCATCAGTGACTGCCAGACAACAAACCAGTCCTAGTATTTTTTTGATGTTTTTTCTTTGATTTGCCTTTCTGTTTCTCTCCTTTCAACAATTTAGTTGTTCTGTTCTTTTCAGGGAGAGGGGGAAATGCTTATTTTTGCGAGATGCTCTTTTGTGAGAATAGTCCATTTATAGTTCTCTTTTCGTGGGTGCCATGCCAAGTGCATAACATCTATAATTCCAGGAGTACCTTTCAGGCTGGAGGAGTCCAGTGTTAGTGTGGGCTAAGATAGACACAGTGACACCGATGCTACAGCTAGATGTGCCAGATTGCTTTTATTCCTCTCTGATGACTTGATCTGAAACACCTATGAAGTAGATGGTGATGCTGAGTGAAGCCCAGAGAAGCGGATGGGCAGGGGAATTTCACACCTCGGCCAGCTGTGAGGTGCGGTCAGGAGGACGCGGGAGGAGCGTGTGACGCGGCGGTGAGGAGCCCTTCCCGCTGCCTTGGTGGAGACATTGGAGGCACAATCGCAGCCCAAGCAGCACATGCATCTCAGTAGGCAGCTTTAGCCCCATCTGCTTCACCTGTGCCAGTCTTCCAGCTGCACCTGAAGCGGATCCTGAGGGAGCTCTGATTTACTGGTGAGCTGATTTAAGAGTCTGAGCCCTCAACAGTTACTCTGTCACCCACTAAAATCTCCCAAATATCCTCTCTGTCCTCTAGCAGCCCCTCTGAAATGCTACATTGGTCTTGCAGGGACAGAGGTGAAAGGAGAAAGAGTGCTCCCTGACAGTTAAAGGTATTTTTTCCCCTCTTTTTTGTTTAGTAGCTGTTCGTTCTGCTAGTGAGGGATGGTGTAAATAGCAGAGCAGTGTCTCACCTGTAAGAAAGCTGTGGGTGAGCCCTGCCTTGCTCCAGAGCTGGTTGCTGTTGTGTTGGCAGCGTCTTGGGGAGCTGCCTGTACGGCTGGTCTGGCACTCCTGGAGCCTCTTGCTGCAAAACTTGATCTTTTTGGCCCTAAAGCGCTTATTCTTAGGAACTTTACTGGGTGTGCATGTGTGAAACAGGACAGTAAAATTTGCGAGACAAGCTAGGCTTGAACCATCATCACTGCCGATTCAAGGACCGCTTATAGTCCTTTCCTTCATGGCCTGGTGAGCACAGCAGTGTTTGATGGAGACTAGATAAATTATGATGAATACAGCTGTACGATAATGGGCTGGTTACATCTCTGCCAATGTCATAGATCAAATTTGGTTCAGTGTTTCAACGTTTCAACTGAACTGATATCCTGAAATATTGTGTCTGCTAATTGTGACTTAAGTGCCTGAACTCAGTGGAAACTTGGCAGCTGACTGTGATTAATTGTCATATTTTAGTACCGTTGATGCTATCGACCGTAAAGTTTGTTTCAACAAAATGCCAACTAAAGGAAAAGTTAAATGTATTAAAAGGCAGGAATGGTAAAATTGTCTGGGCAGAACACCAAGCCTGGGACTGGCATTTTTTTTTTCCTTGCTCTGCTGCTGAGTAACTATAATAAATTTCCTGGGATTTTCTTTGCTTACTTCATCTATACCCAGTGCAGGAAAGGCACTGTCTCCTCTTCAAACCCATCTGTATGGTGCCTTGAGAAATGGGTCTGTAAATACTGCAGCGTGTCCACGCGCTCCTGTGGTAGAAGTCATGGTAACTCAGTCTCTCCGCAAACACGTCTAGAATGTGTTTACGACTTAGAGCACACACCTGAGGAGGTGAGAGAAAAGCCAGCTGAGGAAGGTCATGGGTGAGACGGGGAGAGATAAGGGGTATTTCCATGGCGACCTGAAAGGCAAGCAAGGTCGTGAGGGTGGTGGGACTGGTCGCTGTCTGAAGCACAAGTGGAGAAAGGAGGGACACGGGCACGGTGGGACCTGTCTTGGGCAGTGACACCTCTCCCGTGTGCTGAAGTGGTGGTCAGTGGTTTTCTTGTATATGAAAACATAGAGAAACATGGCTGTTTCATGGTGAGCTCAGTGCTTTTCAGGGGACGCAGACCCTACCCCTGACTTCTGCTCTCTGATATCTTATTTTGGTTGCCCAGCCCAATCTGCTGGTAGCCAGCCAATAAACAGAGCCTATTCCTTCCGCTTCTTCAGGTATTAAGGTCAAAATCACTTCCTTGTGATCTGTGTCTACTTCTTTCTAGACACGGTTTTCTTGGCAGTGAGACCACCAGCTCCAGGTGTTTGCTGTCCTGTGCTGCTGCAGTTCCCCAGTCCATCGGTGAGATGGGTCAGGTTAAACACAACCCCATTTCCATGGTGTCCTTAGGGAAACAAGGGGCTTAATTGCTCCTTTTTGTTAAGAGGAGAACATCTGGAGAACCCGTTGGTTTTACTAAATTTTGGGACGGTCTGTGGACTTCAGACCTCTTCAAAAACACCTCTCAGCATAATGTTTTAAAAGAGATTATTTCTCGCGGATATCACTTGTGTGTCTGTGTAGCGACAAAAGCAACAGGGACAAATATGGGAGATGGCTTGAACCCCTGTTAATGTTTTGTGCCTTGTCATTTATTTGTGTTGAGTGCGGGGATTAAAGACACTGATCTGGTCCAACTAGAGACTTAGGGCAAAATCTGTAGAAGCTGTAATTAGCAGGCTTTAGTATTGACATGAAACAACACTGAAGGCTGAATCACAGTTTATAGTGGAAAGTGAGGGACTCTATGAGGAAGTTAAATCCGGCTGGCGGCCGGTCACAAG
>NW_010535170.1:0-6554 GCF_000687285.1 Phaethon lepturus | reverse complement strand
TGCCTTTTCAAGCAAGAAAAAGTGTAGGCAACAACATAGAGAAAAAAAAAACACCCCACCCTTCATCCAAAAGTTGATTTTGCTTGCCCTAAAATGTTTGTATCACACAGTGTGAAGCTCTCCAGATGACTGAAGCATTTGCTTTAATTTGCTTTTAAGGTGCTAGCTTTGTTCTTCGAGACACCTGTCTATTTATTTATTTGGAATTTACAGTGATTATGCTTATAAAAGGCTTGCATTTCACTCCTTCCCACGGAGCCCTTGGGAACAGGAAACTGCTATGCTAAAGGTAGAGGCCATGCAAAGTTGGAGAACAAAGGAGTATTACTCCAAGAGAAACATTTCTCCTAACAGGCTAAGTTAATTAAGGTATTCCTGGCATCCCAAGCCCTGCAGGACCATATGGTCTTGCAAAAATTTATGTAATTTGTGAATGAGTTTTGTAAAACTTAAGTAAAAAAGAAGCCTTACTGGAGCTACTTTATAACTGAAGCTCCCAGATGAGCTCCTCATCACTGTAAATGAATGAACAGAGGCAGAAGCTTCCCTAGTATTCAGGTAAAACTTGGTCAGAAGCACTCAGCCTGAACAGATGTACAAGGAAGAGGTAGCCTAGTAATTTAGTGACTTAGGAAATGCATTTCTGGCAGATTAAGCAAAATATTCCTTTTTTTGTTTACTGTGGTCCCTCCCGATAAAACTTCCTGCAGCTAAAATCCAATCTCCATGAAGGTTTGTAATCTACAAAGCACAGAACTGTTATTTCTAGGTAAAAAACATGAGGCATTGACCCTAGTTTGCTGTCCAAGACAAGTCTGAAGTGGGGTGAAAAAAAAAACCCACACAAACCAGGTGTCTAAATGTAGATCTCCACACCTAGGAAGAGAGGCCTTGTGTTTAAAGAGTTAGGATGCGGACACTTGGATTTCACATGTGTCACTTAGGTCTATTCCAGACCAATTTTACCCTGGCCCTGAAGCGGAAAAGGGGGAAAAGGGAAGAAAAAGCTTTTCCCCATGAAAAGTTCATCAGAAATGTCTGCAAAGGTTTTGTTTGGTTTTTTTTTTTTTTAAGCAATGAGTGTTCTGTAATAAAAAACTTCCTAGCTCCATGACTGTATCTTGGTCATTGCAGGATGCAATGAAAAGAGTCTGTGAGGAACACTAGTTTAGATCTGGTGTGAAGTCATGCACAAATTGTTCAGAATTTCATGTGCCATATGAGTGTTTTTACTACTGTTTAATTCTATAGAAAAGACTAACACTTGAGTTACAAACCAAACTCCTTGAAGCACTTCACAAAATCTCACCCTGAATCTTTCAGAATAAAGCTTACTGTTAAAGATGCACCTTTAAAAACTTACTCTTTGTTTCCACTCAGCGTTAGGTGCACAATGTAACATACAGTATTTGGCTACTGACATTCAACAGAGGTCTTACATACACAATATACATGAGTGGAAAAAAAAAAAATTATTCTTTCCTCTTCAGTTTTGTCAGAAAAGACCGTGATAACTAAGACAACATGTCACAGAAGTTTAAGAGGGAACTACCAGAGACTACTTGGTTTTTGACTCTACTATTTTCCTTGCATACTACAGCTACATAGTCTATACAAGCAGAAATCATCACTTCTTTACCAAAATCTACAATTTCTTTTCAATTCATTTGAATGAGAAATCAAAATTTTAAAATCACAGTGTTCAGGATAGATTACAAAGCCTTATTTTGTTTTATAGCTTTTCTTGGTTACATCTCACTGAAAAATGTGACAACACATGTTCCTATGAAACATTTTCCTTTTGTTAAGTCAGTATTTTTCTGAAAGAAAGCCATTTCACTGAAAATAAAATTACATATACTCATCTGTACAGCAACTGATGTAAATGAGTCTTGATTTCAGCTGGGGTTTCTGGGCACCACTAAAATACATGCAGTTTTAGGAGAGGGAAGTTAGAGGGTTTTGGTGGGCTTGTTTGTTTGCTTATTTTACTTGTTTGTTCTTGGGCAAGAAGTTAAACAGTTAGAAATAATTACTTTGTAAAGGTAGTAATACATTTGAATCATAGCTCCTACTAGGGGGAGAAGAAATACATGCCAAAGGCATGCACCCAGGTCCTATGCATCTCTGTTGAATTGGAACAGTAAGAGCTCTAACTTTGCCTCAGGGAGCCTGTAGATGATATCAGCTGCTGCACTTGCACACCCAAGCAAACTAAGCTGAGTTTGCAGGATACCAAGAGGATAAGAGCATGAATGAATTCCTCGCAAAAGGCAGCCAGATATCCAGTGTAAACAGAATAAGAAGGGAGCTGCTGGAAGCAAGGAAAGTAATTAAAAAAAATACATCCCTGGTGGCAAGTAACAGCAATGGATAACACCACATTGTTTAAACAAAATGTAAAAACCCCATACTAAACTGCTTTAAATGTTCTTTCAGCATTAGACATCTGTCCTTATTTTTGGGGGTTGACTAAACTACTAAGAATTATTGTGTACTTGAAAACTCATTTAGCACCTGTTTAACAGTGATTGGTGCCTTACGAACAGCTTACTGGAAAGAAGACTCACCTTGTATAAAGCAGGAATGATCTGGTGCATTTTCAGTCGATGAAATACAAAGATATCATACACTGCTGAAATGGCCAGAACAGTCACTCCTTGCTCCTTCCACAGCATGCTGCATCCTGCACACAGCCCCGATCCCAAGATCCAGCCCCAAGCACTTGGTGAGGAACCTCTGGTAGAGCAGTGCTTCACATAACACATGAGGGAAAGCAGAAAGAAGAGGCAGGCTCCAATGTCTGCCCTCCCTACGATCCCCGCTACAGCTTCCGTGTGGATGGGATGAGATGCAAAGAGTAGGCCTGCTATCAAGGTCCAGTACCCATCCCCAAACAGGATCCTGGAGAAGTTTGTGAAAAGGCCTGTGACTGCAGCATGTAGAAGGACATTTACTAGGTGGTAGCCCCATGGGTCCATCCCTCCAACAGCATGATTAATGCGAAATGAGAGCGTGCAGAGAGGTCTGTAGGACTTGTGGCTCCCACTGTGAGTAAGCAGCGTCCCCCAAAAGTCATTGTAGAAGATATGGGTCCATGGCGTCTCAGGTAGAAGGTCCTGGTTTGTCCTGATAGCTCGACTACAAAAGACAAATAAAAACATCATTTCAACAGAAGGAAAAGGGTACAAATAAAAGGCTGTGAAAATGCAATCACACTGCTACCGCAAGTAAGAATGGCATTGCTTTGGTGCTGCTTTAATTCAAGTTTTGAATTTTTACAGGAGGTGTTAGAAAACTACATATCTATTGACTTCCCGCTAAAGCAAAATTTCCATATAAATTGGCTTTTAAAACATTAGAAACAGATGTTATGCTGCTTCCATTAAATTAAAACACCCTTCAGTGACATTCTTCTGAGTTTAACTCAGGAGTAATCAGTTAAGATTTGATGAGTTATAATTAAAATGTAAAAGAAACAAGCAAAACTGACAAACATTATTGTTGAAACAACGCATCCTCCAGTAATTCAGAACTAAAACCTCAACTGGCCTTTTATACTGAAATTTTAATTTAGATGTTGGAATGAATCTCACTGACATAGATGAACAATAAATACAGAAGTCAGTAGGAGCATGCAAATCTCTGGTGCTGTACAGGGCACTCCCACAACTGCCTCGTACATATTTTGACTGACAACATTTTCTGTTAACACTTTGCTGGAGGCAGACAGCAGAATATTTTACAGATGAAAATATACTTTCTCTTTAAATTTCCTATATTTACAATGGAGGAAAAAACATTTTTAGGTTGTATTAGCTTATGAATTCAAGTCTGTGTCAGCTTGATTGGAAAAAAAAAACAAAAATCTGCAGCTTTCAGCATTTATGTTTCCAACCACCCTGACAAGGACTGGTGCCAGCCTTTAGCAGTCTCCATGTCTAATTTGGTACTGTAAAAATCTGTCCCCTATAATGTTTCTATAAATCAATCATTTGCATTTAAAATTTATGCTGTGGGAGAAGGTGTGAGACCTGCTTAGTGCAAAAAGATGACTAGAATTTAATTAGTTACTTGCCTTCATAACTAAAGTTGTATTTAAGCAATTCTTTAAAGATGCATTGTTGTCACTACTGAACTTAAATCATTCATCAATGCAATCATTTAGCATTTACAAAGGTAATTAAGAATCCAGCCAGCTCAAGACTCTTCTATTAAAAACATTAAATGAGATGATTAATATCTAATTCTTTACTCACACCCTTTATATTTTTTATTTAAGAAATTATAATTCTTTACTCATTCCATTTATAATAAATATCTTCCAATAATTAACAATTTTTCAATTCAGATGAAGAAGAAAAAAAAAGGTGTGAAACTCAGGCCCACGTTTGAAACACACTAGTCTAATTCATCCTCCAAGACTTCCCTCACATTCTCACCCCAATAAAACAAGTCCCTTGGAACCTGTATCCAAATCCTGCTTTTTTATGGTGTTAGTTTCAGGAATGTTGTTTTGTTCTGTAAAGAAAAATGCTCAAGCACTGATCTACTATGCCACAGAATCTCCATGCAAATACTCCAAATACCACACAGCTCAGCATTTCCATTGTCCGGAGCACATTGCTGTAATGCTTTCAGACATGCTTCCTCTCTGTATGTCCTTTTGTCTCGGCGCATATGGAGGTTATGAAGAGGTCAGCTTAAACCCTTTAAAGATGTGATGATGCTAGAATGCTTGAAAATTTTCTGTTTGACTTCTGCTTATGCCATGGATCAGGTTGCTTGTATTTGTTTTCCCAACCTCACACATACTTTTCTCATTTTAGTCCAGTCACAGAAGAACATTGGAAGAAAACAAGATCTTTGTTTTCACATTATTTATCTTGTCCTTCGGTGTAGTTCTTTCCTGAAATCTAAATCCTCTGTTTGTGATTTCAGTTTGCAGTATCACTCTCAGACTCACCATAAAAAAACCTAGGAATTCAGCAAGAATAAAGCAGGTGTTAGGCTAGAAAGAGCCCTTTCTCTGAGAAAAACATACTGTGTTAGACTACAGATTCCCAAACAGTAAGCATAGCTAATAATGGCTATCAGATGTCAGGATTTAGAGCAGAAACCTTGAATTGCAAAAGTATTTTTTTCTTGGGGAAATACTAAGGAAATAAGTGGCAGTAATATTGCCAGCGCAACTGCCCTCCCCTGAGGCAGAGCATTCTTCTACAAAAAGCCTAGATGGTGTGCAGGTCATTCCCAGGAAATGGTAGCTTTTATTATCTCTTTTGCAACTATGGCCATTTCCAATACTTGAAGCCACATAACCGCTTTAAAAACAAAACAAAACAAAAACAAAAAACACAAGAAAACCCTACAACCACCGCCATGGAACTGCAGCTCTCAGTACACATGTATAAAACAACTCCACACCACACTGCTGCACTTGTTAAGAAAAGAGACCAGCCCTCTCCCTCTAAGTGAACAGCTGTCACACCCATCATTTTCCTGCAGCACATACTCATATTGGACTATTCCCCACCACAAGTAAACTGCTTTTCTCCAAATCATAAAGAAACCTATTGTACATTCTGACGGCATTAATTCAGTCAAACTTGATTTACAGACTTAGCAACAAACTTGATGTAAACCTGATCCTTTCCTGTTCAGGCCTGTTCATACAAAAAATAAAAAAAACCCAGCAACACACAAACACACAAAAAAAAAAGAAAAAAAAAAAACACAACAAAAAATCAATAGGTAGTCTTGACGATACTGTATTGATCACTCCATTGGGTACCAATTTCATCAGACAATTCTGAAACAATCCTAGTTTCTCGTGCGTGTAAAGCAATAGATTCTAGGACCTGCCAGTCAGCATGAAAAATACAGAAGCTGCCAGTTCCAGCTTACTCAGTGGTCCAGTCAGGTCAAGTGTATTCTCTATGAGTCAAGATTTCAAATAAAGTTAAAAGTTCTTTTCCTATAGTCATTTTTTTGCTAAATGTTTGAAAGTAAAATAAAAAAGCGTGGCTAATGCTTTGGGATATTAGAGTAGTTTAATGCAAAAGCGAAGCTAGATGTCCTACAGCAAAAAAGCAAGTCTCGCATAGGCTGCTTGTTAAACGTTCAACAACTACCCTGTTTCACATTATAAAATGTAATAAAGCACACACTTGGCCAACATTAGAGTTGACTGCACAGGAGGATGCAGGAATACAAGCATCTGAGATACCGGAGCCAGGCAGCTCTCTGTCATTTTGCCCTGAAAAGTGAACATGGTCTCAGTAACACGAAGGACAACACCCTGGACACCATTACGGCGGGTCAGACGCCAACAGCCCGTGGGCACGTAACCAGCCGGGGCTGTGCCCACCTGCATCCCCAGCCTGGCTGTCTAACGGCACTGGCAAGAAAAACATGAAATGAAATGTTTATCCCTGTGAAGGGGAGAGAAATGCAAGCTTTGCGTCTAATAAAATGAAAGAATAAAAATAAATAGTACTAAATTGCGCATGTCAGGACCTTGAGGGCACTAACAAGCCTCAACAGCCCTGACC
>NW_010535169.1:0-2007 GCF_000687285.1 Phaethon lepturus | reverse complement strand
GCTGATAAACAATGGAGAGTGGCTTGGCAAGAAATTAATTTCTTTTCAGATTGAATGTGGTCTACTATATGGTCCTACCCTAAAATTGTGAAACATCTTAAATTATTTTGGAAAGAGCAGGGCCATTTTTCATTTCATTTCATACCTTTTCATTTGTTCTTTCCTGAGCTTTAGCTGCTTTGAAAAATCACAACCCTGTTTTGCTAAGTGTGTGTATATGTCTATTTTTTTTGGTGTGTGTTGAAGTATATGAGACATTTATACCTTTTAACCTCAAATGTGCTTCTGAGGTACAGTCCAAAAGCTATAATAATACTTTTCCTATATAGTTGGGAGAGATCTTGTGCTATTTCAATTCCTAATTCTTTCCATGTTCTTTTCCCTCTCTCTCCTATTTTCTAGACTTCTCAGTAGTCCTTCCTTCTATTCCACTTTCTATGCTATCAGTCAAGGTTTCAGAATTTTAGTTGCTGTGTCTTACTTAGGTCATATTTTAGGAGGGTATTTACAAAATTTAAGGTCAATCCTGTCTATGAGCAAGGAAAAACAAGATCCTTCTGGTTTTTGAAATAAGCTTAAGCTCTTCAAGAGGTACAAGAACTCTCAGTACTACAAGCTGCAGAATTGGGACATTTATGCAAAGTTGCAATAAACTTGAGTTAGAAGGAATATTGATTAATAGTTTCAGAGTTAAATATGATGTATTGCTCAGAACAATACATGTTCTATATGTATATGTTCAATATATATTGAACAATACATGTTCAATATGTTCAATATTCAACAATACATCTCCCCACATGAAAAAAAAAGCACTGAAGTTCTGACAGAAAGTAGTAGAGGCAAAGAAATTCCCAATGAAGGGTGAAATGTAAAATCATCAAACTCTCCTTTCTAACATATAGTTGTAATAGCATACAGTAAAGAATTAGTTTAAAATATTTAGTATTGTGCCTAGAATCACAGGCTGGAAGGGACCATCTAGTCTAACTCTGCTCAAAGCAGGTCCAGACTGAGCAGGTTGCTCAGGGCCATGTCCAGTCCAGTTCTGATATCTCCAAGGATGGAGATCCCACAGACTCTCTGGGCTCCTGTTTGACTACCCTCATGGTAAAAAAATAAAAACTTTTCTCCATCTCTTTAGTCAGAATTTGCTGTATTATAACCTGCTTCCATGTTCTCTTGTCCTATCACCATGCACCTCTGAGAAGACTTTGGCTCCATCTTGTCTATAGCACCCCCCAACAGGCAGTTGAAAGGAGCAGTGAAGTTCCCTGAGTTTACTCTTCTGAAGACTGGACAAACCCCATTCTCTTGGTGTCTCCTCATTTGTCATGTGCTTCAGCCACCTGACCATCTTGGTGGTTCTTCACTGGACTCACTCTAGTATCTCAATGTCTTTCTAGTACTAGAGAGCCCACACAATACAGTACTCCAGATGCAATCTTACAAGTGCTGAATAGAGGGGAAGAATCACTTTCCTGGTACTGCTGGCTATACTCTTGCTACAGAACCCTGTATGGTATTGACCTTCTTTGCCACAAAGACACACTGCTGACATGTTCAGCTTGTCAACCAGGTCCTTTTCTGCAAAGCTATTTCCTACATACTTTTAAGTCAAATAAGCAATAAAACTGTTCCATGTTAGGCTGAGGTTTATGCTTTATGTCTTCATTCTCTGTCACAGGTCTTCCAAAGGAGACTCTTGTATTCTATAGTAGAAATGTTTAAGGTAAAATGTTTACAAATAGAATCTAGTTTATAGCAAAAAACTTATTCCATTTACTGTCTAGCTTGTGGTTGTAGAGTATATACAGTACATTCTCAGCATGTTCGTCTTTAAGAAATTAAACCAGCAATGCCTCTCATACTTTCATTTTGTTTCTGTTAGTTACCATAACTGAATTGCCATGTGCTTTGGCCAAAGATACATTTGCCACTGAATGTAGTGAGCAGAATTCAGTACCCTGACACTGGTGAAACTGTCTTTAACAAATAGTTTAGAAT
>NW_010535168.1:0-3257 GCF_000687285.1 Phaethon lepturus | reverse complement strand
CCACGCATGGCTCCCCGGGGGTGATCGTCTACATCTGCAGGCTGGTGGAGTCACCTAAACTCCGTGTCGATGCTTCCAGTCCTGCAACTGGTTTCTAGCTGGCCTGGGATGGTTTTGTACGGGTCAGTTTAAAGGTGTCTTCCACCTCTCCTGCCTAGGGGTACCAAGGACTAAAAACAATCCTCTCAGACCCTCAGTGCCCACCGAGACCACTCAGTCCCGATGGGGAATATCTGATCCCTGGGTTTAAACGCGCTTGCATCCCTATTTGCCTGTGCAGAGCTGTGCTGGAGCCATCTGTGTGCGCCTTCGCCCTTCGCTCACCATTTGCATTTACCATTTGCAAGAAGGCTTTCCCTGTGTGGGATGCTGAGGAAGGGGAAGGAAAGGAACACCCCTCATTTTGGAGATGACAAAGCCTCCATCCGCTCAGCCACCTGGGGATGGAGGTAGCAATGCGCAGATCTGGTTTCTTGGTTGTTGTTTCTATGGGAGAAGCCCTGGGCTGTGTCAGCATCCCCTCAGTAGACTGAGCTTAGCTGCAAATTGCTTCAAGAAATGTATGCAAATAAGAAAACTTTGATCTCCAGCTGCCGGGGCTGGTGTGCAGGGGGTGGGGAGGGCTTCCTGACATCCCGGACTGTATTACTGTTTTATTTGTCTGTGATCAGTTGTTCATGTTTTGTTTTATGGGAACCATACCGAGGATGTAAATACTGGGGACGGTAAGCAGATGAGAGAAGAAAGGACCTGGTCGTAGCCATGCTTGGAAGGTGCTGCCATGCTTAGCTAGTGGGCTGTTGGCTAGATGTCCCTGCACCAGAGCAGTGCGTTCGGTGTTTCCCCGAGGCCTCCCTTGTAAGAGGGGAGAGGGAAGGAGAGAAGCAGCAAAAGGGAAGAAGCGAGGAGCTGGTGTTCACAGGGCTCAGACTTCACACTGTGGAATTTACCCTTCTCCTGCTGTTCTGGCGGTGCCCTGGGAATGCAGAGCAGATCCTACTTTCTTGTCCTGCTCTGAGCCAGACAGCTGGGTCCCAGTGAGAAAAGCTTTCTTGCCTTTGTCTTTGGTGTCTTTTCTTTGAATGCTGGTGTCTCTGGGAGCTTGGTGCCTTCCCGCCCCTGTCAGTGGAGCCTGTTGGTGCCCTGGGGAAGCGGGGAGAGGCGTGGGAGCAGCCTGTGAGGCAGCGACAGGCGGTTTGGCTCTTCTTAATAAAGGGAGACTTTTGAAGGGGGTGTTCAGGGAAATACGGTCCTTGCAGAGATGGGACCGCGTGTGAGAACTGCTGGGTCCTGCCAAGGCACTTAGCACAAAGGAAAGTGCATGGTGTGTTTGGGATTACAAATATTTCCCAGTTGAGCAAGTCGACGTTTAGCAGCAGGAAAATGGCCCATTGGGTGTTTTGGGGGCTTGTGCGCTCACCTTCTGCAGAGCACCCTGTGCGCAGCCTGCAGAAGTCCCTTCTGCCAGCGCCCCTGGGCCAGGAGCTCGCTCGGCCACCGTCTGTCCGTGCAGCCCTCATCCCTGCCTCAGTTTGCAGCTTGCTGAACGTAGAGGCTGCTGGCAGATGAGCCCGGGGCTCCCACCCCAGCCCCAGAGTGCCAACAGCCTGACATCTCTCAGTGCAGGCGCTGTCTGCTTGCTGTCCTGCAGCTCCTGCCAGACTGGAGCCAAATTTGGGGTTCAAGGATCTCGGGATGGCTGCAGGAACCCAGTGGAAGCCTTCGTGATCGGAGGGTCCCGCTGGTCACTGACGTTGCTCACACAGCATCCCCACACGTGGCTCTTCTTGCTTGGCACCTGCCTCAATGCCTTCCCGCCCTAGCAGAGCTGTGATGGGTTTTCCAAGTCCTTCTGGCCACAAGCGTTCGCTCTTCTTCCACTCCCCTAAGGCTTTCCAGCAAGGAGGGACCTTGTGAACACCTGGGCAAGCGAAGGGGCATCGTGTCGTGAGTCTCAACAGGAACCACCGACCGGGGTTAACCTCTCTCAGCAGCCCCCTTCCAGCGGGTGTTTGGTGGCAAGAGCCTGAGTGAGAGGGAGGAAGGGAACAGCGGGTCCGATTCTGCCCTGTTGAGAGGGGCAAGGAGGTGGAATAACTCTTTCAGTGCATGAGCCTCTTGGGTGTGAAACTGCTGTGTGGCACTTCGGACTGAGAGGAGGTGGGGGAAGAGGTCTCTGATGAGAGCGAAGGAGAAAGGGGAGGGAAGTGAGAGAGAAACTGAATTTAAATGGATTAAGCCTGTCTGTCTAAAGTCCTTTGTTTCCTGCCACCTCCCTGGTGTGACTTTCACAGCTGTCTTCTGTGCGGCCGGCTGGGGACCTGGTTTTAGGTTCCTGCAAAGTCAGCGTGGAGCTTTGCACCTCCTGGGCATTTCCCTGAGCAGCGAGAAGAGGGTCCAGGAGCCAAATCAGGCCAGAGAACCCCCTTTGATTTCTCTAATGTCTTTCCTCTTCTCTCTGTAGGTGATGGCCTCATGAACTGATTTCTCCAGCATCACTGCTCCGTGGGTGACAAATGGGGACGCATCCTCATCAGGCGAGTCTCTGTTCTCACCCTCTCGCTTTTGGGATTCCCTTTTTCTTTGTCCCTGGCATCTCGTTTTTCTCCTGGGCAGCCAAAGCGGGTGTTCGTACAGGTGGTGGTAGGTGCAGACAAGGCTGGGGCCACGCGCACTGGACTGCCCTTGTAAACATCAGTGATCAGGAGTATTTCTTGAAGAGGCCTGGAACTACCCAGTTCTCCTCCTCAGCTGGCAGCCCAAAGCACGGGCGTGGGGAGGGGGCAAGAAGAGGGTGTGGAGTCAGGGGAAATTCGGCCTTTGGGCCTGGACTCAGGAGTGAAAAGGTAAAGTAATGTGTAAAGTAATACGTAAAAATTTATGTTGGTCAGCAAAATGCTTTGCTTCAAAGCTCTTTTTAGCTTTTCAAAGTCTCTTAAATGAAAACGGCTGGAATTGTGCAGGCTGTCCTGGATCCAAACTGTGCACCTTGAAAATGCCAAAATATTTTTTTTCCCCAGACTTCAGCTTAACTAAGCCAATGCAACAGGCTCTCAATGAATTTCCAGAAAGTTTTGCTTGATCCACTACTACTTATTTTGCGTTTATTTGATTTTGCCTTTAAAGAAAACCCTTCTTTGACCTTAATTCTGGGTGGAATCCAGCGGTGCAGAGCCTGCCGAGGTTGGGATCTGCCTGGTGTGCTTGCCCTTATGAAACCAAGGGGCACGAGCGGAGCCCAGCACCTGGGCTGAGTG
>NW_010535167.1:0-1329 GCF_000687285.1 Phaethon lepturus | reverse complement strand
GGGCGTCACATTGGCAAGCCTCCAATCTTCTCGGACCGGGAGAGTGGCTTGGCAAGCTCCTCCGCCAGCTCTCAGCACTCTTGGGTGGATCCCATCAGGGCCCATAGACTTGTGGGTGTCCAGGTGGTTTAACGTGTCCTTAACTGCTTCCTCCTCGATTATGGGTTGGTTATTGTGCTCTCCATCCCTATCTTCTAGCTCAGGGGGCTGAATACCCTGCAGATACCTGGACTGGCTATTAAAGATTGAGGCAAAGAAGGCATTAAGTACCTCAGCCTTGCCCTCGTCCTTGGAGACAATGTTCCCCACCATATCCAGTAAGGGATAGAGATTCTCCTTGCCTCTCTTTTTGTTGTTAATATATTTGTAGAAGCATTTTCTGTCATCCTTTACAACTGTGGCCAGACTGAGCTCTAGCTGGGCTTTTGCCTTTCTAATTTTGTCCCTGCTTGACCTAATGAGATCCTTGTACTCTTCGTGAGTTGCCTGACCCTTCTTCCAGAGGTGATAAATTCTCCTCTTTCCGCTGAGTCCCAGCAAAATCTCCCTGTTCAGCCAGGCCGGTCGCCTTCCCTGCCAGCTCTTCTTACAGCACATGGGGACCGCCTGCTCCTGCGCCTTTAAGATTTCCCTCTTGAAGACTGTCCAGCCTTCCTGGACCCCTTTGTCCTTCAGGACTGTCTCCCTAGGGACTCTCTCAACCAGCGACCTGAACAGGATTGCTTTTAATCAAGGAATGATACGCAGTTTTACAAGGCAGTTATCAAGTTCATGCATGTATGAAACACCACCAGGCCCATACAATCAAGGAACTCGACAGAACATTTTTCTTGTGCCTTTTTCATCTCCTGCTCGCACATCTCTCTTTTAAAGCACTTTATTAAGGACTGATTTTTTTTTTTGCAAACATTTAGAGACTGACAGAACTTAGTTCACACAGATAGGGCTGTTGAAGTTGGAACAAAACCCACGCTTGTGAGGTTGATAAGCTGTTTGTTAGAGGCTTTGGCCTCCTGCTCACAGGGAGGTGTTCGGTAGCGACATTTGCTGCGGTAGAAAGCCTTAACAGGACAGTGAAAAGCAAATTCATACGTGCGTGTTAAACCTCGCACGGGTTTCTGTCTCTACCGGCAGTTTATTTCTAGATACGGTAAAGCTATGTTACGGTCCGGCCTGGAGCGTCACCCCCCCAGCAGCTTGCCTCATCGCTCTCACTCATTACGTCCTTCGGGGACAGGTGAGTATTTTTAGAAACTGCGCAGGGACAGGCCCGAGGAGGAGCTCGCTCCCCTCCCACCCCACGGCGGGCCTCTGCAAACAGCCGCCTGT
>NW_010535166.1:0-1873 GCF_000687285.1 Phaethon lepturus | reverse complement strand
GCCTGCCGGTCACGCGTGGGAAGAGCCCCGCGGGGCGCAGCTGCCCGCCACGCCCCGTGCTGCCTCTGGGCAACCTTTAAATGCTAAAGCGATCCCGCTTTTTCGCCCGCCCGGCCCTGTAGTCAAGTAGCCTATGGCACCGTTGTGTTGTTACAGCGCTGAACGGGCACCTGACCGTGCGGGAGCGGCTCTGTAGGATGAGGGACGCTGTGACCGAAGCACAACTATAGCGGAAGAGAAGAAAGGTTAACAAGTGTAATTCCTTTAATTGTGCCACCATTCTGAAACCCTTGGTAAAAGAACACGCATGTGTAAAAATACTATAGAAGGGGTATTGATAATATGACTTCTTTGAGCATAAGACAGCAGAAACTCATCTTCTATCACTCAAAGTAAGAACAGCAGAAAAAATCATTCTCCATCTCTCAGCTGACAGCAGAGGAACAGACTCCAGCTACTCTGGCGTGGATCAAGAGCTTATCCCCTCAAAATTCCCTCTTTCCCCGTCACTAACCAGCGCGGTGCCAGCTGCTGCACGCCACCAGCCCCACCGCTCAGTCCTGTGGGTCAGCTCTGATGCATTCTCCCTCATCTATTGCTCAGCCGAGTAAATAACAGACCATTAGTGTAAACTCAAAATAGCAAAACTCAAGTGTAACAGGAGAGCTACTACATCAAAGCAGTTCTTAAAACAGTCAGTCGGTAAGCCAGAGATCAAACCCGAGTGAAAAAGCTAAGACAGGCTACATCTTAAAAATATGAGAGCAACAATCTAAGAGATGTCTTAAACAAGAGCAATTAAGTATTTATCAATCAGTTTAAATCTTTATGATGGTTGCAGTACTATTCATGCCAGAAAACAGTAAATGTGAAGCATAAAATAGAATAAATCTGTTTGCCTCCTGAATGCCTGAGTCCAAGAGTCTCTTTTCTTCTATTCCAGTACTTCATCTAAATCATTCTATTTGCTCTAAAACAACAAGCAGAGAATAACATATCACTTACCACTTACTCTATGTCACACCGACCAGCTAATATATTCCATTTCAGTCCAAAAATAAGGAATTTCCAATTTCTTTCTTCTTCTAAATGTCAACAAGCAGAAGACTGAATGTCATTCCATTCTGACAACTGCTTTGCTGAATTATTTTTCTCAGTTTATTCAAATAGGTACCCTGCAGTCTTAAGGAATAATATTCCAGCAAAACGAGCCTATAGCCACCTTTTTGGATGGGGCACCATACTGATTCAGTAACACTGAAGTTTACGGGGGTTAATACAGATTAAAAAAATCAGATTGCCTGTAAGGAACGACTGTGCCCTATATTACACAATGAAATTTCAACATTTAAATATATTAATATTTTAAAAACTTTAAAGAAAATATAAACTGTAGCATTAGAGGAACTAGTATTATTCAGCAACCACTGAAACTCTTCAGTCTGCTCATCATAAAACATAGGAATCATTTTGTGCTCTGCTCCAGTGAGTTCAGAGGCTCAGTTTGCCTATAATAGCTATTATACTCATTTTCAAAATCAGCAGTCTCATGCAGCCCAGCCTGACTCGGATGGAGAGGTGGATCCTCATCCCCACTGAAAATCAAACTGTTCCCAAGATGCAGAAGGTAAATATTTTGACTCATGGACACACAAACCATTAGCTAGACACTGATCCCAGGTGCAGTAATGGAAAGATCCACCCATATTCCAGTGTTTGTTAATAAAAACGAATGGTGACAGCATGATCTGCTATACAGTTACCTGCAATCCCCGTGCAGCGTCTGACACCCTACATCCCTTCCCGACCTATATTATCTTTTATGCAAGACAGCGTCGGGGCGCAGCGCAGGCCCGCGGCTCCCCGGGGGCTG
>NW_010535165.1:0-10584 GCF_000687285.1 Phaethon lepturus | reverse complement strand
AAACGTGTGGATGTGGCGCTTCAGGACATGTGAAGTGGGTTTAGTGGGCATGGGGGTGTTGGGTTGATGGTTGGACTTGATGATCTTAAAGGTCTTTTCAACCTTAATGATTCTGGGATTCTGTGACTTTCAGAGCTGGTAGATCTTTTTAGGGTAAAACTGCTAAGAACAGAGGTGTTGGCAGGAACTAGTGACATTCAAAATACACAGGTGTTTTAGTGGTTTGGGGTAGGCTTGCATCTAACGTGGGCTATCAAGTGAACAGCACTCCTGCTGCTGGATAACAATTTTGGGGATGATCTAGGAGATTTCCAGCTCCTCATCTCCACAGGACTGCCAGGACGGTAAGACGAGGAAACAGTTTCATGAAATTTGGTTGGGTCTGAAACACTTGACATCAAATGCCAAATTTCTGAATTTTTCTCCAAACACAGCTCTCGGAGATGGTCTGTAATCTGAACTGTACTGTCCTGAATCCAGAGTGGCTGAGTGATGCCTTTAACATATTATTCTCCCAACTTCCCATCTTGAAGTTATCTCCAACTCAGCTGTAATATATGCAGCCCTGCTAAGCTGTTAAATAAGAAAGAAGCTGCAGAGCACTAAAAATACTTAAATTGCTGCCTTTTCAGGTTCTCTCGCTGCTGTCTAATGGGCCTTCAAACGCCCTTCATTGTTTCTCCAAGCGCATTGTGCTGCGAGCCCTTGCAGATAGATTCCTTCTGCTTCCAGAGCTCGTCTCGGTACCCTGCCCGAGATCAAAATGAATGCTTATTTCGAACTAATAAACAGGCTGCATCTTCTGACAGGCTGTATTCACTAGAGTAATTTCATAATGTATTTCTTTTCTTTTGATGTGTTTGTTTCCCAAGTTGTCAATTAGCGGGAGAGAAAGTGTCACTCTCCCCACCATCCTTATTTCTGTGACCAGATCTTTTTTGGTATATCATTTGTCAAAATGTCAGCCACGGAAGCTTGCTGGGGGTTTTTATGTGTCTGGAAATATTCTTAAAAGATGTTCTTTCATTATCTAGTGTACATTTAAACCAAATGCTTTTGAAGTAATGTTGTTAGGCTTTGGAAACTTCTGAAGTTGACAACAAAAAAGATGACTGGGAAGTTGAGGTTCTTTAGTTTCAACAATAATGGGGTTTTTTTTCCCTATTGTTAAAATATGAGACTTGGAATTTTTTAACAAAACAAGTTTTCCCGGTTTTCCTATTTTCTACAGTACTACATGGAAAATTTTCCCCCCACCCTGTTTGCAGCTATGGGGGTACAGGGCAGTGCTGCTCCTCTTCTCGTGGCCTCAGGGATGTGGTTTCCCAGCCACATCCCTCCCGGCTGTCCCGGGAGCCGCGGGCATGGAGGGATGTAGGAGCCTCCACCGGGGCTCAGCCTCCTCCTCTCGCATATTCTGTGCTCTTTCAGTAGGATGGCAAGAAAAGCTTTAATTGTACCTGAAAGTTAAACCAAATAACCACTCGGTCACCTTGTACTAAAAGCTCGTCTTATTCCATGGGTCCTGTTAAAATTAAGTGTTTATAAGGTACCTATAAAGTAAATAAGAGTAAAAGCATGATACTTGCATTAAAGGGACCGAGGGACTGAGGTTTCTCAGCAGCGTTTTCTCAGAGGGCACCACAGGTCTCTCCGCCCTTCGGCTGCAGCGTGTTTGGAAACTGCTGCGGATTTGCTGCAGCACAACCGTATTTTCATTTAGAGCAGGTACCCAGCACTATCTCCAGTGAGCACCTAAGCATGATGATGATGTTCTCAGACACATTTTGCAGTAAGTGAAACAAACTGAAGGGTTTTTTGTAATGTTTTATTTAAAAAAAGTTAAAAAACAATCATACAATATCAGGCTATAGGAAACGTAGTATTTATTTTGTCATCATTCTTGAAGGTAATTGCCAAAATATTAAGAATATGATATTTTAAGCCCTGCTATTACAGATATACTGATTTTGTGATTATTTAAAATTATCTCAAGGAACCACAGGAAGCAGACTGCTTATATCCATACATCGACACAGCTGAGCAGATGGCTGGACAGGTATGTATGTGCATACAGGGCACATAGGTAGCTGCAGGTTTTCTAAGCATAAATATCCATAAAACCAAATGTGCACAATCTCTAAACATGTTCACTTCTTGCAGACTTGCCATAGTATGAAAATAGTATTCTTCATAGATGCTGGAAAACATGTTAAAATATGTTATATTTTATTACATGCTTCTATATTAAAACAGAGAAAAAACGCTATCTTCTGTCAAGTAACTAAGTATTTTCCTGTTGACACAATCAGTTCTGCATAATATATAGACGCACGTCCATGTATGTAAATATTTGTCATAATAGACACATTCTATATTAGGTATATACTCTATATGAATGTGAAAGCCACATTTCTAGGAGCTGAAAATATTTCCTCTCTGGGGTGTTTTTTCTACGCAACAACAGCAGCAAAAAGAATATTATGATTCACTACCCAATAGGTAGAGGAACTTTGACTCAGTCTGTGTTAGAAATATATACCCTCAAAGTTTGACATTTTCAATGCGTAGTCATTAAAGAAAAGCTTCCTTTGGTGTTGCTCCCCCTTCATTTAAGGAAAAAACAATTTCCTTTTTGACCCATATATGTACTTGTGTTCTCATAAATATGCTTTATGATATGGTGGAAAGTATATTCCCTGTCTAACATCTATTAGTAATAAATTAAAAAAATCTCCTAGGAATTATCGAGCACTAGGAAGAGAATTCCAGCTTTTGTTCTTCTCTTCTAAGGAAATATTGAATAGAAGGAAAGTATGAATTGCCTCTCCAGAACTGTAATGGAAGACTCAATAAGAAATGCATTAAAATGCATTATGAGAGGCAAAAAGCCTGACCCAAAATTCTTCTCATAAGATATTAATGAATGGTTCTATTTTCTAGGTACTGAGAGAGTATTTAAATAATCGCTCTGGTCATGCATGTGGCGCTGCCGGCAAAAGCCTGCGCTGGCTGATGGCAATATTCGGGTTTTGAAAGTTATAAAAGCAGAAAAATGGCTGCAGAAATTTAAAAGACTTAAGCTTGTTGGCAGCCAGTGTAACAGGGTGTAAGATACAGCCCGTAAGGGGGATGCTGATCTGAAAAATGTTTTCAGTATAGAGATGAGAAACAACAAACTTTAAGAAACAGTCAGAACAGTCCGCTGCTAGAAAAGAGGCAGGCATCTTCTGCCGGTAGATTTTCTCAGGGTAATTCCAGCAATTTCGGTGAAGTCTTACCTGACTTACACCCTATGAGAAAATCCAAGCCCCCAAAAAGCAGAGAAGACGCAGAGGTATTTTTATCGATCCCGTGAAAGACACACGTTTAGCTGCTCTTATATTAACACTGGGGCAATTCAACCTGCTGGGGCTTTGGGGAATCTCTTTTGGTGAATGTTTGCTGCCTTTTCTCACCAACCTTTCCAAACTCCTCTTTGCAGCGCCGGTCACCTCTGCCAGTGCAGGGAAGGAAAGGAAAAGGGTTTTCCATGATACTCAGTCATTTACCATGGCAACGAGTATATAACGGCATGTCAGCGTAGTTGTGTAGTGCTGGTGTGGAGTAATAATACTGATACATTTGTGTATCAGCGTGGGATATATGTGTACGTGCATGTACGTATATGTGTAATATTTTTAAATTATTTGCAAATTAGTTTTTTAACGGGACCATCAAAGCAAAATCAAATGCACCGAGACTTAGATTGTCTCGCTAGTTTGAACTATGCAAATGTTCATTTTCTCTCATGGACACATTATCCAGTGCTATAAATTATTCTAGCCTGTTGAATGCCTCCGTGCTGCAGTTGATTTGGGGGTTAGGTCATTACCCGTGGCTGGTATGTCGATGACACCCTTAGCCCCATGCTTGTCCGCTCCCGCTCCTGGGGCCTTCACGTAGTCGGGAGAAAAAGCACTAAACAGCCTATTTTTCATCTTGGAGAATAAAGAAAAAAAAGTCTGAGGTGTTCTTCAAGCTCCCTGTTATAAAACAATATACAGGGGCTCACAGCCCGCTTCACCTTAACACGTAACTTTTGTTCGACATGAGCCTGGCTAAATCATGTTTACAAGCTTGTCCTTGGGTGTAAAAATCACCGGGTCAGGTAAAATATTTTAACTAGGGATATTTTTATAACTGCAAATCAACATTCCTCACACTCTCATGCACTTTTTACAGCCTTCAGTTATAAAGGCAGATTTTTCTGACTGAAATGTCACCCGGTTCTACCATACTTGAGCAATGTTAGCATACTTGATTCATATTTAAAGCACGCTATGAAATATTGCCTGAGCACAGAGGTATTGCCCCAGCAAAGTAAGGCCTGTGAACTAGCAGTCTCTTGAGTTTTTCATGCACAATAGAACCGGCATAAAGATGCTCAAAAAAAGGATTTAACTGAACTTTGCGGTCCCAGACGCTCCTGAGTCTCGCCTCACTTAACCCTCCTAGAAGTATTATTTATCATGAACTTTTAGTTTCAATAAGATGATCCTTCTTTATGACCATCTTGGTAACGTCCCCTAGTTCAGAATCAATTTCATTTCAGATTATTTTGTTAAAACCCTTTCTTTTTGCCTTGTTTGCTAGGTGTTGCCGTGCAGAACATGGCGAGACGGAGAGAGCCTGCAAGAAGCTGAGCATCCCCGGGAACCCCGACAGTGAGGAACCAGCACACCCTTCCTCGATGGCAACCAGCCTCACCCCGAGGCCGGCTCCAGCACCGTCATTCGTTAATGTCATGGTTTTCTGGTGAACTTCCCACCAAATAGAGGGAAAATGAGGTTAATCCATGGAGAAACAGCTCTCAAAATGAACCAAACCCTTGGGTTATTTCAGCAGCAGAACTTTTTCTCCGTGTTCCTATTGCAAAGTTTGGAGACTTTGAAGTAAGATCTGTGTGTTAATGCTGCATTTAACGGAGAAACACACAGGGAATAACTTGTCCTTGGGAGTGTCCCATAGGCTGAGGCACGTTCACGTCAGTGGGAGAAAAGGAAGACGCCTACGGAGAGAATGAATGGTGGTATCTCCAGCTGTATTCAGTGTGTGTTTTAAAATGGAATATGTAGCCTTGCCTGTTACAAGCTCGGTGTCAAAATGCGCCGTGAACCGAGACTCTAGTCAGCGGTTTCATTTCAGGTCTTTCCATCCTTCCAGGTATCTTGCCCTTACGTGCAACTCTACTCTGATTTTCTGAGATGAGTCCCGATGCGGAAAGATTCATGAGTAATTTTATAATCACTTCTTCACTTCTTTCTATATGCACACTAGGTAAGAAAATATTTACTCTTCATTTGGGATATGACAGTGAAAGAAATGGGATGGGATGTGTGATGAAAAAGGATATTTTAAAATAAAAATTTTAAAAAACCCTTTATATGTGCTCCCAGTCTGCAAGTTATATTATACATAACTCTATAGTTTGAGACTATTTGGAGAAAAAGAAATTGCTGTTTACTAGTCCATACATTATGAATACGGAAATTCAACTCTCTGTTCTGAATTCATTTGGAGACAAGTATTAATAAGGAAGATTGTTACCTGCATCTGTCCTGAAGTAAGAAATCATTTAATGCAAGCACTTCAAACCAGGTAATTAATAATTTAGAACATTCAAAGTCATGCAGCGCTGATATTTAAAAAATTCAGACCATACTGCAGTTTTTAAGATGTTAATTTTTGATTTATGAGAATTTTTTTAAAATTACTATTATTTCTGTAACCACATGTTCTTTTGAGTGATACTATTAACATGGGAGGATTTGACGATATATTTGCAAGTATACGTATTCCGAAATGGAATGTTTAGGATCTGTTGGCAGAAGCTCTCTGTAAGCACTAGACACTTGTTCCCCTCCCGCATCACCAGGGACTGTTCGTGTGATCAGAGGGAGGCGGAAAAGAGAGACACGAGCAGGCGTAATTCTGAAAAAAGCGCTAATCAAATTAAACAGGATGTCCTCGTTTTCTTTTTAGTCGTCATTGCTGATTTATTTTATCTTGAGGTTTCTGAATCCTCGCAGGGAAGCGGAGCATCCTGAGGGGGTCTGTCGCCCGGAGGCAGTAACCCACAGGTAGCGGGACGCTGGCTCGCTCCGCTCCCGGGAGGGCGCGATCCCTCCTGCCCGCTGCCCAGCGTCCTGCCGAGCGCGGTGGCTTTCCAGCTGTGGGCGATCTCTGCGGGCGATGGGGGCATGGAGGAGGCAGGTGGGTCCGGTCAGTGACCACGGGGTAGTCTGGGCAAAGTCCGTCATAGGCAAGTTGACTTTTCAGATGTACACTGGAATAGCGACATTAGATTCAGGGTTTTTTTTGGTTTGGTTTTTTTGGTTGTTTTTTTTTTTTTTCCAAAACTAACTTTAATTTAAAACTGTACAAACATCCTACAGTGTTATATCTCAGATCTCTATAGTGGTTATATCAAAAAACAAAAGGACAAAGTCACTGAAATCATCCCTATGGAGAAAAAAAAAAGTTATTTCACCAAAGAGAATTCTATTTTGATTTATAAGGTGGAGTTACACAAGAGTTGCGGGAGAAATGGGACAAGGATAACAAGGAGGAGGTAGTTATCCAAGAGTTCAAAGTTAGCTAGCTGATCAAAGGTTAAATACAAGAAAAGGAATTACTCTATTCAAGTTAAAGATAGAACACTGTAACCTAAATAGATGTTTAGCTTCAATTAAAACTCTTGGAAAAGGTTTTTGTGCTGTAGGTAAGTTCTCAAAGTCAGGCAAACTTTGGGTTTTATTGCTTGAAACGTTATATGGGAAGAGAGTGAGAGATTAGGCTATCACTGGAGGATGGGATATCTCAATTTTCATTTGAAAATGTTTCTAGTTATAAAAGGTAGAGGGCAGAACCGATTAGATCCATTTAAAATCGCAGGGTGTAGAGGTGGCATGAAAATATTTCGTTTTCTAAAGTTAGAGATGGAATAGGTAGAACCCGTAAAAGCATTTTCTCGAGCCTGATAGCAGCGCTGAGCGCTGAACAGAAGGCAAAGGCTGGCAGTGAAAATGAGAAAGGGAGGAGCTGAGGGAGAGATTAGCTCACTTGTGAGAGGTATTTCATTAAAGGAATCAGATGGAAACTTGTAGAGGAAGCAAGAGCCGCCCGGTATGAAAAATAACAAAACATGCTTCCCGAGCATCACTGCCTGCCGCCACAGAAAATGAGTCCGGGAATGCTGGAGAGCAACAAATTAGCCTGAGAGCAGTGCGGGAAATTCTGTTTTCCTTTCATTCGTTATTTAATACAGGGGAAACGTGTAATTTTGAAACATCAGAAAAACCTTTGCCTGACGCCCTGCTGTCAGAAAGCGCTTGGCTGTGGTTTAGCCTTTGGACGTCGGGGCTTTGCCGGCCCCGGGACGGGGCTGCCCGGTGCGTCCCGACACGCGGCGTCTGCCGAACACCGAACCGGTCTTCCACTCTCGCTCTCCGCAGAGGTGGGGGGATCCGGGGGACCCCGCAGCCGGGGAGACGAGGGGTGGGAGGGGGCTGCAGGGGACCACTGGCAGTTGGAAAGAAGAGGTAGCGGGGCTGAGACGGCCCAGGAGGAGAGGGGAAAGCTCTCCCATTGCTTGCCAGCGAAGGGTCTCCGCTTAGAGAGGCCCACGGACCGTTTTCCTTTTTTAAAAGAATGAATCATCAATGGGCAACAGAAAAATACCCAACCCTGCAGCCCGAAGTCGTGGGTGTGAGGAATTCAGAGTCTGCTGCTGTCCCAAGCCAGCAACCAGAAACTGTCTCAAGCCAAGAGGCAGGAAAGAACAGGAGTGCCGCGGGCGCGCAGCCTTCCCCGTACCGCAGAAACGGCGAATTACCTGTGCATCAAAGGCAGTTTCTGAACTCACTGCGAGTTGCTAGAGAATCATTTTAATGAGCGTTATTATTTCTCCCAGGGGGTGGCAAACACTGCTATAACGTTGTTACCCGAGGAGAAATTATTTAGTGGTGTTAATACAGGAGGAAAACCTTTCCCTGTACCTGGCTCTGATTAACTTCACCCTTCGGCAGCGTCTGGGTGAGCGATGCTGGCCGAGTCCCTGCTCGGCACCGCTCATCCCCGGCAAGAGGCAACGGGGAGGGAGCAGAGCTCGTTAATCCCGCAATTGAACAGCAAACCCAGCTGCGTTTCCGAGCAGGACGGATCCTCCTGGAGCTGTTTCTTCTGCCCGTTCTAATCCAGACGTCCCAGCACAAATGGGAAGATGTAGGTGTCGGGATGTCGCGAGGAATTGTGTAGATCAAATAAGAGACAACAGAGAGGAGAAAAGAGATGTTGCCGCTGTTATCTGAAATGAATGTGCTGAGTTGGAGGCAGAAAGTGTCATTACAGGTAACGTGTATTAAATACATATCTGACTGTAAATATTTTTAAGAGATGCTGCTTATTTTCTCCTCAGTCTGTTAAAAATAATAACCAATAGAATTAAATAGGTTAGTGAAAGCAATAACAAAATGAACAAAGCGAAATGATTGGACTTGAGAAAGAGCCCAACTCCCTCAGATTTCCATTTGCTGGCTTCATGGCAAACAGTACAATCGCGAGTCAGTGCGTCACTCTCCATTACATTCATATTCATCAGAAAATAACACAAGCCACCAAAATTCTGTAACTTGCAGGCAGCAGCTCTTCTGGATTCAAAACACCGAATCGTGCTCCTCAGTCCTAGACTTTTGCCCAAATATCAAAACCAGATAAGAGATTTTTTTTCTAAGCGGCTGTTCAAGAGTGAATTGAACTGTCCTCGTGACACCTCGTACAGGAGCGATCCCCGAACGGAGGGAATTGGAAGGCTGTTGGACCAGCTGCTGTACACATCCAATGTAATTCCAACTCCCCCAGCTGTGTCCCAACTAGCCCCAGGTTTGGATATTGAACATTTTCTATGTTACACGGCAGATCCTCCAGCTCAGCTCTTCCCATGCCAGCGAAGAAAGCCACGGTCCTGGAGGGGCTCATCTAGAGCAGATTCTTTGCCCTCCTCCATCCCCATGGTATTTTTAAGTGTCAATTTTGGTAAATAATGTTTTTACCAAATACTTTTTGGCCCTCCTGGATGTGACTTTTATTTGCCTTTCTTGCACCGAGGGCTCAATGTAAATTGCTTTAATTTTTTAAAATAGCTGGAATATATTAGCATCAGCTGCTTTATGGCCTGACCCTGAATGTAGGGTTTATAGCAGTGGGAGGAAACAGTGCACTATATCCGCCTGAAAGGTCTCATGAGATTATTAAAAGAGAACCACTGGTCAGAGAGCAATTCTAAATTGCTTATTACATAATTATAATCATGTGCATAATGCCTCATATGCATTAAAAATTCAACTGAAAGACTCTGAATTTGAGAATAACCATATAATAAGTTTAAAAAAATCTTATTTTACATAATAGAATTTAAAATACTAATAATTGCATATATATAGTATATGTATGTAACTATATACACTTATACGTGCATTTATTAATTATATATGAGTAGCTTCTATCAAATATGTATTTAAACACTTAACCTTTCCACGTAGGATAATTTGATGTGTTAAGTCCCATTGGATTAATTTTTAAAGTTTCAATTTCCATTCATCATCATTCAAAAATTCGTAACAATTCATATTGCAATGTATTCATATACTAACAGCAGCGAAAACACCATCAGGCTTGCCTGAATCCTCAGAACAATGTGAGATCAGTACTTTCAGCAAATGTAAAGCGCAATGTACAATCTCTTCTTTACAGGTGTAACTTCTTAGCAAAATTTCCTGTTTCCGCTCCAGAAAACCCAAGAAGTTCATCAAAAAACCTCCCATTATTATAAAGTAGAATAAAAATGTTTCTCTTAGTTGCCTGTCGCTGGAGTTGGGAGAAGCTTTAAAACATACGACCATGCTAGTTTGCTCGCCACCTCGAGAGAATAAAATGTAAGGAAGGCAGGAAGGGCTCCTCGTCCCAAAGGGGAGGCAGAGGCCAGTTCCTAGTGCCGCAGCAGCGGAGACGTTTGAGAAATCCGCCCCGGGGTGGGGAAATCACTGACTTTTCACAAGCCAAGACCACGCTCCCACCGTGTTGCCAGATGTTGCCATCCAGCAGCCCCCAGGCTCCAAGGAAAAATCCAATTAACTGCGCGTGTGTGGCAGCTTCATTAGAGCAAGAACAGCCAAGCGTGACACGGTTTTGTCTTTTACATTAGAGGAATAGTAATTTCAGGGCCATCAATGTCTCTTTAGTACAACGATGCCTGCTCCTGTTCAACAGAGATATTCTAGCCCCAGACAGCCCATCAACGCACTCGTGTAGGTTGTACCCGAGAGAAGTCCTTCAGAGTAAGCGCGTGCATCGTTTGGAAACCCTTTGGAGCCACGCTGAAGGCAAATGTGAGCTGATTCTTTATAATTTCCCACACCAATTAGTGGTAGTTTTCCTGTAAGATGACGTAAGTGGGCACTTCTTTTCAACGTTGAAAGACCTGCTTTCAAAATGAAGTAGTTTCATAGAGGAATGTCTGGTCTTGTTCAATATCTTTATCGATGA
>NW_010535164.1:0-3584 GCF_000687285.1 Phaethon lepturus | reverse complement strand
GGCACCTGGCAGCCAGCCAAGGTCAAACCACAACACCAGTGCAGCACTGGTTTCCTATTTTTCCCTTAACATCCTCTAATTCATTAAAGAATGAGCACTGTCCACAGCCACGTGTGCTGTCCACAGCTGACAGTGATTTTCACTTCCCACCTTGAACGTCCTGAGGTGTACCCCCTTTCCACCTAAAGTACTGCATCCTCAGCCCCCTCTCACCCAGTCTATTATCCGCACCCTGGCCATCAGCATGCCAGATCAGGATGCAGTTTAAGACCTTTCCCAGCTGGGATGGGGCCAACGTCCTTCCAGTGACCTAGGGCTCCCTGAGATGGGGCTGGCCAAGAGTCAGGCTGAAGCCAGTATGCACATATTTGTAAGACACTTTGCCCTAAAACAGCAATTACCAGGTAAAAACTAATATTGTAGCAGAGACCCATCATACTCTGTTTTTTTAGTTTTCCTGACAAAGAGCAGCACTGGCATGGAAAGGTGGTGGGACCCTAAATGCCTGTCATCCACCTCGGACCTTCAGAGAATGCTTTTCCCCTGGGACTCCCCACCATCGGAGGCACTAGGTCCATCCTCAAAGCTCAGTCTGCAGGTTACGGCTAGGATGCATCTTGATAAACCCAGCACCTTCCCATTTCGAGGGGCTTTGGCACAGTTCCTCCTGCAAGCGAAAAGTTTGTCAGTGCTCCTCACAGACACAAGTGACATGTCAAAGCAACAGAAAAGCTGTGGGCTGTAAAATAGCTCCGTGTTTTGCCTGATAAATCTCTTCCTGAAGCTGTTAACTGAGCTTCTGGACCTCTTGTTAGTAACAAAGCAGTAGAGGTGATGCATTTAAAAAAATAACTCAGTGCCTCATTTAAAAACCCTTTCTCCCCATGAAGCTGCATTTTTTGAGTCATTCATCCTTCAAAGGAAATGGTTTTAAAATGCATGGCAAATTCATCTCCTGTGCTGCCTGGGGTTCTGGTCTAAGCCGGCTGTTTGGGCTGATTGCGACCGCTGGTCACTGCTAAAGTCTACCTAAAACACTCCCTGCATTTGGAGAGACGCTGTGTAATCACGGCCACCCACCATGGAAGCAGCAGCTTTGTTTCTTTTAAAACATGCGGAGCATCATTCCAGCCTTCCCAGCCGCTCACCTCCAGTCAGAGCGGTAAGCAGCTCCTGGGAAGGCAGAGCTCATCCCTAAAGCCCCCCGGGGTTCACCCCATGTTCTCCTTCCCTGCAGCATACCTCCCTTGTGGGGAGTTTCCACCTCCTGCCATCATCACTCCCCTCCTGCTGCAAAGGTCCCCAACGTGAGCAGCCAAGCACCAGGACCAGCTCTGCACCCCAAAAGGGACCGCAGGGCAACCCAGGGAGGGGGGCCTAGCCAGACCCTAAATGGTTTTGCTTTTGTCCAGCGACAAGGATTTTAACCCAAGCAGCTGCATAGTTGCAAGCGGGACATGCTCTCAGCTGGCCACTTTCCTGAAAACTCATCCCTGGGACTTCCAATTTTTGTGAACCACTGTGCCAAAAAAAGGGTTTGCCTGGGAGTGTGCACAGCACAAGCACATGCACATGTCCAAAACCCATTCAGCTGTAAAATAATAGAGATTCTCAGAATTTGGTTTTACTCATACAAAGGCACTGCCTTATTATCTTGTGCCTGTACAAGCAGGGTAAGGTGACCCAGGTTTAGAAGGAACTTGTCACTGAAGGATAAAGATGTGTTGCTACACTGGGAAGACTTATTCAGATAACTACATAGAAACATAGCAATGGTGTAACTGTGGGTGACGGTGACCTTTTCTTGCACCATCAAGTATTTTTAAAGTTAGTATGAAGTGAGGTTTTTACTAGACAAGAGGAAGGGGCTTGCCTTTTTAACATTCTTTTGGTAGCACAACAGCAAGAATGGCAAGTAAATATGGATGACAGGAGGGAGATAAGGAATGTTCACCATCTTGGCTTTAACTTGGGGAGTTTCTACTGAGAAAAAGGGGAAGATGCTGAAAATCATTCAAAATGTTGTGTTTCACCTTTTCTTTGAGTCCTATGCCCTATTTGCCCAATGCCCAGTTTGCCCACCTGTCCAACGCTCTAGTTTTTTGGTTATATCATGAAAAGAGATTATTTTTCTTGCCGATTTTCATAATGTGTGGCACTTTCCCTCCTCCTTGCACAGGTGGGCTGGCCCTGCCTCCCCTCAGGCCACTGCACCTTAAACATAAAATGCCAAGAATTTCATTTCTACCTAGAGCAAAGGTGCTGGGCACCTCCACTCAGACATCGCCAATAGGCCCAGCGCTACGGGGAGCTCCAGCACTGCCACCTGTCCCTGACAGACTGCTGCTCTCCTGCCAAAAGTGGATGGGATCATCTGCAAGGAGAAATCCTGGCACCACTCTCCTGAAGACCCCCGTGTGCATATGGCCACTGGGACCCAGCAGCTGGCCTGAAGGCAGTGAAAAGTGCTGCCCTTTGCCGCCATCATCAGCCTTTGGCAGATGCAAAAATGGCAAGTGGCATTTAAAAAGAAGAAAGCAGTGGACCTCAGGTGTCTTCAGTGGCTGAGGTGCTGCTCCCAAGCAAGGGGGTACTCACCCACCAAAACCTCATGCAGAGAAGCTCCTGCAGAAGAGAGGTCCTCTCCACGGGGCAGGGCAGCTACTTCTTTCCTAACGTGAAGCCATGGCTCAAGCTGCACCTTTGGGGTGACTTACCCTGCCTCATCCCGGGCAGTGGGAGCAGAGCAGCGCGCAGCCACCCCCGGCAAGGCTTGGGGCCACCACGCTTGCAGCCAAAGGCACAGAGGCTCGGCTTCTCCACCAGCCAGGTGAACTGCTTCTTAGTGTTCACTAATTTCTCTTGTTTTCTTGCCTTTTTTTATGCTCTTTTTTCTTATTTCTTTTGTCTCTCTGCAAGATAAAAAATATCTCTTCGCTTTCAAGTCTCCACCAGGAAATGAATCTCAGCCAGGGGGTTTGCTGTCTGCACACCCAGGCAGACCATCCTGTATCAGACCCCACACCTGTGGGATCCTGCAGGCTTGGGGTTATAAATTAGCTTCCACTTAAAACCTTTGGTGCTACAGCCTTGTGGTGACGGGAGAGCTGGCCAGGCTGCAGCTGTCAGACATGGCTGCTGGTGGTAAATTCCTCTCACACTGCACTTGGAGGAGTTTACTTAGGCTAATTTTTCACCTGCATCTTGCACATCAGCAACAAGGAGAGGTCCCAATGTGTGATCCACCCCGCAGCTGGCTAGGCTGTACCAGGAATCTGTCCTTTTCCTGGATGATGGCTGAAGTGGCCATCATGGAGAAGTCAGAAACAGTTTTCTAGCAAAGATAATCTCGTGCCTGTTTCCTGTTCACCTTTAGTATTTTAATACCTATTAATACCTATTTAATACCCCTAGTGGGCAATGGCATGGAAAATAACCTGTTTCTTGCTGAAGAACACATCAAAGAGCCAAGTATAAGCAAAAATAATGACTGAGCACCTCTGTCTTCTGAGTCAGAGTTAGTGTTTTTCCATCCCTTAGCTCTTTTAGTACGGCATCCAGCTCTAGAGTCCTCAGCACAGGAA
>NW_010535163.1:6213-17508 GCF_000687285.1 Phaethon lepturus | reverse complement strand
ATAGAAGGAGATCAGGTTGGTCAAGCAGGAGTAATCCATCACCTGGTAATGGGGAATAGAGAGCGATTCCTTGCATTTTCGTTTGTAGATTCCTGTGTCCAGGGTGCTTTTTGATCCAGGAAATGTCCTGCCTGGTCTCTTTGCCCCATAGGTAAAGAAGCTATATGGTTAACTTGGCAATAAGATTTTCTACTGCTAAGCATTATGTTAAAAGCCATGTTAAAATGTGGCATTATTATTGCTCCCCTTTTTGCTACTTCATTGTTTCTAACCACAGATGCAAGTTCCTATTTCAATAAATATCAAGTTCTCTTATAATACAACCCCCAATTCTTCTCCGACTCATTTTTCCTTTTTGCTACCAGAATACCCCACAGTTAGTAATTATGGGATGATCTGCTCCCAGAAAAACCTCTCCCCAAAACAGGCTATAAATTCTCAAGAATAAAAGTTTATTATGTCCCTTCCAAAGTTCTTGCTTACTTCTTCCTCTTTACTATTATGAACATAAATTTATAATCACTTCTTGAGTTAAGCTATGTGGTTGCCAAAATACGTGTTTGGAAGTGACTCAGAAAGGATTTTTTTAATTATTAGAATGTAAGTATGGTTCGCTTCCTACATTCATTTTTAATGGATGCTTTGTAGCTTGGAGCAAATTTTGGAACCCAAAACAGGGAGAAAAGCTGAGCTAAGACACTCTTGAAAAGGAAATCTAGCTGCTGTCGGACCCTACCATTACCAGACTTGCATGCTGTAAAATAAATTGGCCTTCATTTTCAGAAACATATCTGACCTAAAAGCTTTTGGCCCTCCATAAGGCTGAAGAGATGGAATAATACAAATTAAGTTCTTAACTGAAGTTCACATGCTTTTCACTAAGCCCCTCCAGTCATCAAGAGACTGATTCAATTACTCCAAGTGCTATAACGAGCTAGGTTCCCACAAGTGATTCGGGATGAAAAGCGTAAGGTGGCATGAAATCCTTTTAGCACTGTCATTTAGCTTGAACAGACACTACCAAAAATATTTGAGAGCGCAATAAAAGTAATTGCCTTTTGGAGAGTGTACAGAATAATATATTTATCTGCATTTTTTTCCGTTCCTTTAGTCTCTCCTTAGCAGTAGCACTGACAGCGCTTGATTCTTATCCCAAGATGCTGGCAACGAACAGATTAAATTTCTAAAAGAAAATATTAATTTCTGGAAACCAAGCCAAACTGCTCCTCTCTCAGACACCAAATGCCTTTCAGGACAGGGAGATTCAAACCCTCTCTTTGGACACTTGGAGAAATGAACCAAATCTAGCATACAGCTCCCCACAGGGCAAGAACTCTATCATTTGAACACCTTGGGAAATTATTTACTATCTCTTAACATTAACTCTAACACATTCCATCAGGCGTGAAATTGTTTGAAAATCGCTGTCTGCCTAAACGCTGCGATGCCATGTAATTAACTAAGTATGACTCCTCCTGATTGACATCTGCCAACGATGAACGATACAAGCTGCAGAAATGTACAAGTGCAAGCGACTGTTTGGGGGCTTTTAAGAACATTATGCTTTATTTATCATTTTGAAGTAAAAACGCAACTGAAATTATAGTGAAAGAATGAAGGCACTTACCTTATAGAAAAAGAGGAAGAGCCCAAAGAACAGACTGTAGAGATCCGCAGTCAGAATACCCAGGTTGACCGAGGTTGCGCTGGTAACTTTGATCACTACTGGCATGAAGCTATACAGCCCAAACATACACAGGGCAAAGACTGTGAACAGTAATGCTGTAAAACAAGATGATAATTTACTCATAAGGCACAGAATAATGATTTTAAATAACACCTTCTCGTCTTCAGACGCTTTCAAACTACGCATTTTTATCTTTTTGGATAAGGTCTTCTAAAAGACAGGGGAATGTAAATTTAAGAAAAACATGTCAGAATACTTCTTTTCCAAGACTGCCCTGTATTGCAAAAATTGCAGTATCTATGCAAGAAAGTTCTCGTTCTTTCCTAGTTAACTTAAGAGCTGAATGAAGAAATTGAGAGTCACATTTATTAATAACATACAGCTCTGTTGAGGTCAAAATGTGTCAAAAAATCCATTTTCCAGTATTTCATTTAGGAAGGACAACAGAAAAATGTTTTTGTGATGTTCCAACACCAAACACGTCTGTAATTAAACAGGTTTAATTTTTACTTATTTCAATTTATTTTGAAAAATTATTTCATGTTATACGTAAAATGCGAAAGCTGAGCTCAAAGGTTAAAACCTGCAAAATGTTCAGTCCTGCAAACCTCAGCAATCTCTTTGCTGAGCTGCAAAGTTTGCAGAAAATAAATTTGTGACAATATAACATGAATTATGCTTAATATTCAGAGAAAGAAAATTAAAACCCCAGTATTCAAAGTCTAAATGATTATAATTTTCCAGTGTTCTGTAAAAATGTACATCGTTTCGTCATACACATACCAATTTTCCAGTTCCATTGAATTCTCATTATCTCCCTATGCTCCACAATGGCTCTAGAGTTAGAGAAAAGATATAATACAGTAAAAGAGAAAAAAAATTCATATTCAAATAGAGAATTTAATTACCAAAATGTACAAGAAACATTTTGATTTACCATCCTTTCATTTTTTGTTTGAAATTTTATTGAATGACACTAACTCCAACATCTAACAAGCATGAAAAAAGACTTGAAAATTAAAGTGCCTGAAAGTCAAGAGCACTTCTGTTTAATTCATATGCCTCCTTCCCAGGCTTTTTCATCCTACAGAGATTCACTTTTATTTGATATACCATTTGAGGAAATTACTAACTATAATCATGAGAAATGAGAAACATAAAATTAATTAGACAGACTTAAGTGCATGTTGTCTGTCACTCTAACGTGGTTATTTGTAAGAGTACACATGGCTTCATTTCAAACTGAAGTTTAATATGGAAGACCTCCTGCTAACGATTATCTCCTAAACTTTTCCACAGAGAAAATCCATTAAGAAACACACTCCTGTGAACAGTCCTCAGCATACTGAGTGTCCTCATGAAGAGCAACAAAATCAAACATACAGCCAAGTATCCTATGTGTTCAGTTGCAGGATTTCAGCTTTAGAATTGCTGTAATAGGAGTACTGCAAATAAAAAGGATATAAAACGGATGCTGATCAGCAACAAAAATAAAATTCAAGTGGAGGGACTCCCATATAGGCCAAAGGCAGACATAACAAAGAATTCATTTAATAACAACAACATCATTTCATGGTAGACAAGCAATCATCTGTAGAATATTCTTAATTAGTTTTAAAATAAATATTAGATCCTTACAGCTGTAGACCGCTGATAATAGTCCCAAACAAGCCCACCATTCCTAGAAACTCCACTCTGCTCAGATTTTTCACAATGTATTCCTCACTCACATTAGAAATGGCATACAAAGAAGCACCAAGAAGCACTAAGACATCTCCAATCACCACGTCACTACCTGTACAGAAATATTAATCCACAATAAGGGTAATGCTGCAAACACTTTTTAACTTTCCTTAAAAAGACAAGCAAATTTATCTCTAACATCTCTATCTTCCTAGCACCTTCCAGGGTAAGGGGAAAGGAAACAACTCCTTGTGTGTCCAGATGAGTGGCAAGGGGTCTGAGCACAGACTCTGCTACCTGCTCACATCACCCTGCCCAGTCTGGAATAATCTGAATAAACCCAGCATTTAAATCTCATCCTGCCCAAGCCACTGCTGTATAGTCTGGTCCAGTCCTACTTCTGCTAACCTCAGGCACTGTAGAGACTTGAGAAAACTCCTGGTTAGAGATGCTCTCTGTCTTTCTGAATATTGCCCCTGCTTTTGCAGTAAGGTCTGATTCAAGTCTTGCCTAAAATCAGTCTATTGATTTCAGTGGGACCTGGACTCAGCTTCAAGTTTATGACGGGTCTTAAGTGGGCACTGCAGGTGGGCGGTATCATGTGTCCTGCTTCGATTTATTTATACGGTGCAAATGGGACTCCCTGTGATACAATCGCTCATCACGTAAATGCCATTATGCATCAGCTAAATAGCAAGAAGATCGCTGTTGTTTAAATCCTTGAATTGATTTAAAATGTCCTTCCCCGAGTCAGTTGGCAATCACTAAGAAGGTATGTCTGAAATACGAGGGTAAGCAGTAGTAAGGAGACCCAGGTCAGCAAACAAAGCACAATTGTCCTAAAGTCTCAGGGAAAGAAGATTTTTCTCCGTTACGACTGAGATACTTGGACCACATAGCACTAAAGCTAAACCTCCGTTTGTCTTGATGTCTTACCTATAGTAAGGCCCAAAATAATGCCAAACAGGCTTACCCCTTATGCTGCCTGACGAAGCAGGCCCCACTCCTCACCCCCTGAAATTTACCTTGCCTCATACCCACTGGCTCTTAAAATTCGACATTCTTATACGAAATAAGATCACTATGACATGCGTTGATTTAAGCATCTGTCATGGAGAAGATGAGACCTGCCCTCATCTGCGCCCGGCTGGATCCTGGTCCCCAGAGCCCAGCCTCTCTCCTGGAGGTCCCAGGAATCCCGGCATCCTGCCCACGTCTCCTCCCGCTCTCCATCGTAAGCCCCTGCTTTCCCGGCTGTGGCCTGTGGGCCACTTCTGTTGGGTCTGCCAAAGACAGCTTGGAGAAGTCAGCCTGCTCTTAAGTAACTTTTGATTTTCTATTTGTGCTCATCAAAAACTGCAAATCAGAGAAGTCTGGCTGCCAGCAGGCTGATACAGTGTAAGCAAGACAAGGTCTGCAGGGAGCAGCAGCATCTTTTATTAGGCCATCTCACATGATTAGCAAAAGTGAACAAGCTTTCACGAATGAAGCTTTTCATCAGGTCAGATAAAGAGCAGTGAAATTTAAGCTTAACACACGTGTTTCTCTTTCAAGGTGGAAGAAATAATCCAAATCTACAAGCAAACAAATTTCACAGCTCCCTATAAAATCAACATCTCCTCAGCCACTATCTTTTTGGACAAGAAATACAAACAGTAGCGTGTCTTCTCCTGTTCTCTCTTAAAATAAAACTATATCCACTCCCCCTCCATTTGCTCCTCTTCCTCCTTTGCAAGTTAGCCCACCATGGGAACCGTCTCTCCGCTCTCCCCCGCCACGAGAAAGGATTCCTTACCTTCGCTGTCCTGCCTCCCTGCCAAAATGTCTGCACCCACCATTGTTCCTACACCCAGCAAACAGACGGCAACAGCAATAAAATGGATCAGCCTGTATCTTGCGCGGAGAATGAACCACGACAAAGCCATCAGCACAGGAATCCCGAAACAGTCCAGCAGCTGTGTGCAGAGAAATGGTTTGAATTAGAAACCCACCCCAAATCTGGATTGCACTACCCTGAAGACAAATATACAGGACTTTCTTTCCATCGCTATTAGATGGCACCGAAAGCTGCAAAAGAACCCCAGTGGGTTCATTCAAAAGGGAGGTCAGACCTACATTTTACCATGAAAAGCATTTTGCAAGTAAAGGAGGAGCTGGGGCAGGGCATCCACTCTCTCCTGGTAGGAAGGCATTGATCTTGAAACTCTTCTACTCGTGGATCTAACCAATCTTTGCAGCTTCACAAATGAATGCTAGGATGTTGCTCTGAAACCACGTTGCTCCCCGTGACACCAATACAAGGAGGTGGTTCACTGACATCTCCTTTTCTCCCCAGCAGATTTTGTCTGGCTCATCATTTCACTCCTCCTCAAACCTGTAACTAGAATTTAGGGCTCTGTATACACAAAGTAAAAATCTGGAACTATTAAAGGACACAAGAGACCTGATTTTACATTGAAGTGAACAGGGCAAGAATCTGCCCCTGCAATTTTGGTTTTGATTTTTTTCCCCCCAACTGGATCCTACTGAAAAAACAAATTGGTAAATGTGCTGGAAGCCATGTGCAAAATTGGTAGAAAGAAGACAGGAAGAGAAGAACAGCTTTCCTAAAGTCACCTTCCCCATCTTCCAGCTTCCCACAAAAGCATGTACGAACCACTGATGCATTTTCATTACTCTGTTAGAGCTCTCAATTAGTCAAAAGCAGGTAACCCACTCTAATTCACCCGTTCTCCAGCAGCAGAGACACACAAGAGAGCTGGAGTTTCGAAGCACATCATATGTGTTTGCAGACACTACCCTGAGCAGACTTAATAGCTAAGGTTCAAGGATGTCTGCACTCCCTGACAAGCAGTGACTTATCTTTCCTTTCTTCATTATCCCCTCTCTGTGTGTTCCTAAAATCCTACGTACCTTTGTCTTGCTGTTAGACCCACCCATCCTTTACCTATTCTCCTTTATTACAGGAAATATCGAGTTAGCTGTGTACTTAACACAGACAAATATGCTGCAGCATAAATGGGCATATGTTCTAGAATAACCAAATAATACCAAGAACATTGAGCTAACTGTAATTGGTTTAATATTTAATCCAATAAAATACTTTGTTTCTGAATTTGTCTGGAGGAAAAAAGGGTGTATCTTCTGACCTGCCTCAGCAGTGTCATGAAACTATATAAGGGAACAGCCTACAGCAGAACATATAGTCAAGCCTTCCAAAGACTGCTCACAAATTACTCTTAAATGTCAGCCCTTAAAACCTGGCCTCTTGGAAGTCCCTTTAGGTCCAGGTCAATAGGACTGGGGCAATCATTACAATCAAGACAAGAGCCCTTAGTCCTCAATGTTCATAGTTGACTTCTGCCTGCTGAAGTGCACCCACCGCAGTCGTCTTCTGTGCTGGCTTCCGTTAGTTCAGCCATCATCCCCAAGAGTTTTAACCAAACTCGTAAGACTTATGTGATACCTTGGTGGTTGGACTTGATGATCTTAAAGGTCTTTTCCAACCTTAATGATTCTGTCTGGTTTTACTTGTTCATAACTAGACATATTAAAGTCTTACCAGCACAGCATTAAGGGGAGTTATTATAGATTAAATCCTAACTGATGCTCTGTTTCCTCCATCTATTTGTCTTCACTCCTTGGATTGCCTCCAGCTTGTCCAGTCTGAGGAGTCTTTGCAAAAGCACTTGCCTAGGCTGTATATGCAACATTAGAACCATGTAAGTCCTAACGTGTGCTACTATGTATTTCAATACAATTTTTGTTCCATCAAAGAAGTATCATGCTGTGAGTTTCTATCTAGTCCCAGGCCTTTTTCCCTATCCTACCTTTTGTCTAGGTTCAAAAAAACCTTCTAACACTTCCTCTGAATGTGACTGTTTTGACTAGTATCAAACAACAAGTGTCATTTACCTATTTCTGCAAAACGTGCCATTTAGCTCGTGTAACTCTGTTTTTCCACCTTTGATCTGAACCAGTTCTGTCCTGAATATGGAAATGTATTTGATCCCTCTGGTGTGAAGTTGCAATCATAGAAATTAAGAAATAGTACAAAAATTAGAAAGCAAATATTTTACCCCCCTGGTAGTAGACTTCTATTAATACACAAGCTTTCACTTCCCTATTGAGATGTTACCATGCAGCTTTCCAACTTCCCAAGCAATTTTTCAACCCAAACAGAAAGACTGGAACAAAAACCCTTTAAAAAAAACCATCTTCATTAGGATGTAGATAATGAGCCACAAGCTCTTTCAGTAATGCCAGATGGGGAATTGCTGCATCCAGACCAATAACATGCTGTAGGGCTACAGCATCCTGGTTACAGGACTTGCAGCCAGGACATACAGGCACCAAATGATGAAGAATACACACTGGTAATCTGTTCCAGGGGACATTTAACCTCAGTTACAGACAGAAGAAATCAGATTTCTAACTACTGGATCTTGCCTTTGCTTAATCTACTACATTACAGTGTCCTTTGGTGGAAAATGCTTTCTTCTGTACAGGATCAAGATCAAAGACGTGCAAAGCAGATGTAATATCGCACTGAATTGTGTCAATAGAACCATTTAAAAGAATACGGTTTATTTATTCAGGTTTTATGACATTTACAGCAGTACTATGGTACTGATTGCTCTTGCCATTAGAGTCTCAGTGAACTCTCATTCAATTCTAGCCTATAATTTTACAACGGAAAAAAAAAACAGATAACCTGTTGATATGATTAATAATGTTTTCACTCAGGCCAGGCTTTGGCCACACTGTTCATAGGAGGTTTTAAAGATAGGGTGAGTAAATTATTAAAAGATGTTTTAATACATGGTTAATAAATTATCACAGACTGTCAGAGGTCATTACTTTGCTTATATTTGCCAGCTCCAGACAGCTTTGTGAGCAAGAAAGCTCAACAGCTCATCCTGCTCGCCTCCCCACTCGGCTTCTTTGGGCAGCCTCCAGCTGAGCCCCAGGGGCTCATCCTCCATTTTTTCCTGCTGCGGTTAACACTCTTCCATCAGCTGATACTCCGTCAACAGTTGCCTATAAAATGCCTCCACTCAAATTACCTATGGAGCAAATGCTAGTTGTGCCTAAAAACACATTGACAACATGAAACCACAGCTATACTGCTTATTTTTTGCTATGAAATAACATGGTCATACAGCAGCACAGCCAAGTCCTGCCACAAGACAGAAGGACACTGGCAGCAAGAAGTCTCACTGGCACTGACGAAGCCACAGCCAAAAAGAAAGAGTGGCAGTTTTGGACCAAAGTATTTGTCTTTATTTACAGAAAAATGAGAGCTGCCATCCTCATGTTATCTGCTTAAAAATCTTCCAACCCCTTCCGTGCAATGCTATTACTTGATAACTAAAGGAAAATCAGTTTTGCTTTTGTGTGCATGTGTGAGAAAATACATGGAAGTTCCTTGCTGAGCTGAGGAAACTTACCTTTGAAGATAAGTTTCATAAGCCTGAGATGAAGCTCCAGCCAGCCAGCATTTTACCAGTGATTGCCCTGTATTCGGGAAGGTGCTGTATACTCCCACATTGCTCTTAATGCTCCCTGGGCATCCACTCACAGCCAGTACTGCAGAGGGGCCATCAGGCTGGGTGCTCTGAACCACAGGTTCTGATGTGACTGCAGAACTGCTTGCTGCTGGCAGATGGCAAATGCCTTGTACTGGAGTAAAACACAGGCTTTTTTTGTCCTGTCCTTTTTTTGTCACCTCTGACAGGTGAGAAACTGGTAACTTCTGAGAATGTGCAAGAAACCCCGATGAAACAGGCAGTTACGACAAATTTGCAATTACTGAACTGACGCTGAAAGAAGCATCAGTCTGAAGGTTACCACATGGGAAGAAAGTTCAGCAACTGTTCAAGTTTGGCAACTGGATAGGACAACCTACTCTATCTACTCTTTCTTAATTTCTATGAAAGAAATCATGGGAATAGCTTTACAACTTCTGAGAACTTGGATCAAAGTCCTGGCTCTTTCAGATGTAAAGTGTATGATCAAACAGTGTCTTGATTATCAGCTTAACTTGATCTTGAGACTTGAAAGTGTCACTCTTAAAGCTTTGATTTCTTAGGCATTATTTGTAAGGGAATTAAAGGCCTAAGGAGTCATAACACATAAGTATGAAGTGGAAATGTGACATTAATAAACCATCAGGCTGGTCTTTAAATAGTGCAAGGAAAAGTTACTGCATCTCTAAAAGGAGCCAAGACCACAGTAGTTTATAGCTTTACAGGCTTTTAAATATTAACCCTTGTTACATTGACTCTGTAAACACTGACACCTAACCACTCCTTCCCAACTAACAGCCAATTCTGTACAGTACATTATTTTTTTATTCAGGTAAGTGGGGCCATGACCCCAGCCACAGATCCACAGATCCACCATCGGTAAGAGCGGGCATAGGCTGAAATGGCCCTGGACACACTCACTCCTTGCTTTTGTACTGTCTCCTCCCTTGTTCCAGCAGCAGTGGCAGCTGTGGAGCCCCACAGGGAGCTAACTCGGGGGCCTGAAACAGCGTGCCAATAGTCCAGCAAAAGACAGGGTTTACTCTGACTCTGCTCAGTGCCCTGAGACAAGTTTGCTCACGAGATTTGGCCATGCAAGCTCAAGAGCATGGAGGAATTAGAGGCAGGAGGAAGGCACTAAGTCTTCCAGCATCTTATGTCTGTGTAGGGTGCCTAGGAAACCCTAGCCTTAACCCTCCTGCTCACAGAGCTATTTCAGAACACAGGACTTACCCTGGCAAAGCGATGCAGCACCAAGCACTGGTGTTGCAGAGTATGTTACTGTTTAATGGCACTTCACGAGCCTGGCACGCTAACCTCCCTTCCACCTCTTCCAGAAAGGGGCCTGAAGTGCCACAGCCAAAAGCCATAGGGCTGGTCCCTCACTGCATGGTCAGCAACACCGGCTAACTATCAGTATGTCCTCACATGTGGGGTTACATCTCACAACACCTCCCACAGCTTCTAGGACTAAGCAAGAGATCTACCTCGCTCTCATCAGTAAGAACATGCACTGAGTGTTATCCCATCATAAATCTTTATTTTGTGTCAGAAGAAAAACCTGAGTGGCTGTCAGCAAACTCTTAGAAGTGCTTTCTATCAAAATAATTAAAGTTCAACTTAAGAGCTGGCACTGGATAATACCAGCCAATTTTCTCTGCTTCCTGGAAATGTTATCCATGACGCAGGATGCTCTTCTCTGTACTGCAGAGAGAAAATAGATACTGGAAAGCTTTTTCAAGCTTAAATAGCTTCCATGTCTATCCTATGAATCTCATTTCAGAAACCAGTCCAAAACTGTAACAAAAGCAACAGTTCAAAAAGAGAGATCGGTCCTTACCTGCACGCTTGTGAGGGTGGTGTATTGGTAGGCTTTTACAATCATGTAATTGGCTTCTACATCAGCCAGTCCCAAAAAAATATACTTCCACCACCTCTGCTTCAAAATTTGCCACAGACTGTCACTGCCTGTTTAAAAGAAAGCAGCAATCAATATATGTTTTTTTCCAACCAAACGTTGCACAGGAATCTTGCTTTTCAGAAGTATAAATAACACTGAGATGTTTGATTTTGGTTGCCCCTGCTTAAGAAGGACACAGTAACAGCAGAATGCAGGCTGGGAGGAGGCAATGAAAATGCTGAAAGGCACAGAAATTCTTCCACATGGGGAAAAAAATGACAAAACTAGAGTTGTTTAAAGAGTAAATTAGTAAGAATAGGAGGAAAATTAAATAGCCTCTGGCAAAGAAGTTTGTTACAACAAAGCTTATTTTCCCTAATATAACATAGGATTTGAAACCAAAGAGTACATAATTTTAAACATATATGAAATGAAATCAAGTTAAATGCACGTTTAACCTGTGAAATTCATTTCCATGTGTTATTACAGGGCAGGAA
>NW_010535163.1:2421-6182 GCF_000687285.1 Phaethon lepturus | reverse complement strand
AGGAACTTAAAAAAGCTAGGACAAGTATTAAGTTCTTTAGTTTCAAAATCTGAAAGGAAAACGAAGAAGAAAAAAAAAATTATGAACCAGAATCTCCCATCCATATTTCACATACCAGTCCTAAACGCCAGCATTGTTGTGTAAACTAGAAGAAGAAAAGAATAGTTGATAAAACTTTGAAACATTGGAGTATTCACTTGGTATTGTTCTGCTAGGTACTGGCTTGTAACAGCAGTCCCACAGATAAACAAGGAGAGCATCTGGCCCAGAATTATTGTTTTCAAAATATGCCTGTGAATATAAAAAACAACACAGTAAGCATAGAAGTAAACATTTAAGGTTTTTTTTTTAATTTGCTAGTTACAGGGAAAATGACATTTCTTAGGTTGACATTTTCTTCTTTTTCCAGTCCCTATCAGGGTTGTTCTGATTTATCAGTAAGCAGAGTTTCGTCTACACCGAACACCTAGTCCAATCTCATGACAGCCATATAATAAGCAAGACCAGTTGAAACCACCAGTGATGGTGGAATTTGCAGTGAACTTCAAGCAGCTCACCTGGGCAGGATCAAACCACTGGCAGGACCTATTTTCATCAAGAAAGGTTTTGATAGTCACAGCCCGAGTTAAATCCTACGTGCTCCACTGAGTCCCGTTCTGACTTTGGTCAACAGGAATCTGCAACATGGCAATAAGGCACAACCGCCTTCAGGCTCTTCCAAGACCTGAGTCTTTAAAAGTGAGCTGAGACCCTACGCTGAGCAGTGCTAAGGAAATACAAAAGCATTAACAACAGAATGGCAGAACAGCCCATGTCAGAAGGACCTTGAAAGAACATCTGGTCCAACCTTTTGTGGGAAAGGGAGCCTGGATGAGATTATCTAGCACCCTGTCCAGTCACATCTTGAAAACCTCTAGCGATAGGGACTCCACGATATGTCTGGGAAGGCTGTTCCAGTGATTGATTGTTCTCACTGTAAAAAAATTCTTTCTTATAATAAGAATTGTTATAATGAATACTTATTGTGGATTTTTTCTGCTATATTCTGTCACATCCTGCTGTAATTGAGGGTGGAGTTAAGAGCATATTTTGGCCAGAGATGATGTAGGGTTTACTGCTTCTTTTAAGTCCAACCCCCAACTACGGGGAAAAAAAAAGCTCATGCTCTTTTAGTAGCAATTCTTCACCTAATATAAAGTGAATTATTTCAGATGCTCCTAGGCAAACAGGAATATGCACAGATTGCTGGGTATCTTTTGGCTTGCTGGTTTTCCTGCCAGTGGAGCTATGCAGATTTGTACCACCCCAAACCCTGTCTGCATACGCACAATATACAGCACAGGTCTAAAAAGTTCACATCTAATTTGTTTACTCTGAAGACTACTGATGAGAATTTAACTGTCTGCATAAGTGATTCATTTGTTCCTACTCAAAGTAATCAAGCAAGGGAAAAAGCATCCCTTTAGGATTCTGCGCCTACCCTGTGCCCACCTCTCTCCTTCATGATTTCTGGCAGGGGACCCACGTGCCAGGCACGCCACGTGACTGTAACACCAGTTGTTTTTCCAAGGTGGGTGACTTAAAGGTAGTACACACCAGCTCACCCAGTTATGCTGTGCAATCCAGCTGTCTGGAATGAGAAGGGTGTGTTCAGGGGTGCTAAAGCCAACTACAATCATACAGTCAATCCCTCCTTTTGGAAGGAAAATATCTTCTTTGCATGGATTCTAAGTCAGCTGAATGAATCTCATTTTCAGTTCAGCCTGACACCAAAGCCCTCCTGACTTTAAAAATGCTGCTAGGCACATTTTTATCTCCAAGTCCATTTTGATGAGACAGCAAATCTCTGCAAAGTCCAGCCCTGCTGCACCCATTCCACATGCGAGAGATTTGAGCCACACGTTTTGCGACAGCTTGCCTTGCCAATCCCAGCAACGGTGCACATCCACATTATAGCATTCATGTATCACGTGACAATCTTGTAAGGTCCTGTCCAGCCTCGTGTGAACAACACCTTCTGGCGCATGAAAGAAAGAACATTCACATTTCTAGCATTTTGAACGTTGAAGTAAGCAACAGAGCCCATATTTCAGCAAGAAATTTATCACGGCTACTTTGTAGCACAGCATTGACTGTAAACAGTGCTGTAAAATACATTATCTATATTTTTAATACATGTATTTGTATGCAAAAAAACCCACAACCTTTGAAGCTACCTCACTTCTGTTATATTAAACTTGTTTTTATTCCAGTCAAAGATCCGATTGCACTATTTGGTGAACAAATCAGCAACAATTGTGACACGTTCTAATCATACTGTCCGACGCAGAAATGTCTTTTTACATTCATCTAAAGAATTAATTTAATCAGGTGTCATTAAGAAGAATGTCACATAGGTTAGCTAAAACTTCCAGGATGAGGCTACCTCTTCTCTTGAGCAGGCATGCACGATGGTTCCAGCTCACCCTTTGCCAACCCTGTGAACTCTGGCTTCTTCGCAGGAGGCAAGATGACAGAAAATCCATTGAAATTTCAAGGAAGAAATAATGTGGTGAACACCACACAATAAACGTGGTTTCAGGCATTTAAAAAATACACATATATTTTTTATTATTTGAATAAAGAGTTTCTTGGTCCAAACTAGTACAAAATACTTCTTTACCCTCAGTGCAGGAGGCACAGAGCAAGCCTTCAGCAATTTATTGGACTAAACTTATCCGGTGCGTGGACTAGCTGGGACGAGAGCGTGGAGGTGGGGATCAAACCTGAGCAGGGGTGTGACTGGGCAAAACCCCTGCAATTTTACTGGAGCAAAGCTCTGAAGCCTGCGTAGTCCACAAAATGAATTGCGCTCATCAATACGTAACCAGGAGAGGTTGAAGTTGCCTTGGCTGGTAGAAGCCCTGCTCTCCTGGATGCAAACTCCCCTCCGCCCATCTCCTAGGTAGTGCCACAGAGACGGGCAGAAGCACAGGCATTACTACCCCGCAAGCATCTGGTTTGTTTAACGTGGACTTCTGTGGAGGAAGGTTTTAAACATTTTCCCTCGGGATATGACATGCAAGGGGTAGCTTTGCTTCTCCTGAACTATGGCACCCTCTCTATAGCAGAGGCCGGAACTCTACGTGCAGAGTGTTTTAGCAAACTGAACATTTACCGCGTTCCAGTGAGAGGGTAAAAGGTGGAAAATCCATTGCCATTCAAACTTGATTGGCTTCAACCATCATTTATTAAAAACAAGAAAGGTTTCGCCGCCCTCTTGCAATGGTGTAACTCCACTAAGTTGATCCTCACCTTGTTGAATACCTACGTTTCCCCAGTTTGAAGTACCTAGGGAATTATCTCCTTGCATTTTTGCATATGGGAAGAGACACAGGTCCAGAATCTACAGACCTGTTTGCTTAGTGGTTACTGCACCAGCAATCATTGCTATTTAGTTAATGTATATCTAGGCAGTCCTACAGCATTTACTCCCATGCTAGCAAAGGCATCTGACAAAGCAAGCAGTCAGTCTTCATCCTACCTCATTCCCTTCCCTATTTTTCCATATTTTAATTCAGGGGATTTTTTTTTTTCCTTCCTTCTGATGAAGAGACTCAAAATGTTAAGATCAAAAAAAGCCAAATAAAGACACTGTTCACTGACAGTGGAAGGCTGCCCTCAAAAATGTCCTCTGTGAATCCCAAAACACTACATTTTTGGCAACTTTCTTAGCTGCGTGTAAAATAACAGCCTCTTGCCCTGACCCCCTGGCCAACACC
>NW_010535163.1:0-2390 GCF_000687285.1 Phaethon lepturus | reverse complement strand
CAGGAAGCACCAATGGTTTCCCTTCACACCATTTGCCAAGGTGTTAAAATGAGTTTCTTCAAATGGCAAAGGCAATGCCATATTCCTAGTGCAATGCGCTGTGCTCAAGGCGGTTTGAACAGAGTATTCCCCTAGCAAATTTTAAAAAGTGCTTGATCCTCTGTAAAACTCGAGAGCAAACTTTATAACCTATTGGTTTCATTTTGCAAGACAATTTTCCATAAGAAAATGCTTCGAAGACATGAGTTTCCATTCATTCTGGTATTGACATGAGTATCGATAACCATGATTTTCTTATTAATAATTTATCATAATTTTTGAACTATATTAATTATTAACTTTTCCATCCCAGAACTTGATTCTCTCTGCTCTTTTTATTTTTTAATGCATTGGTAAGGACAAAATCACTTTCAACTCTCAGATGACACAAGGCAAGTGGTCTGGAACAGTTGTTTAGTTTTGTAGTTTGGGGGGTTGTGGTGGTGTTCTTTTTTACTGCTTGGTAGTTGGCTACTAAGTAATCCTCTACCTTCGGCCACTACATCTTAGCTAGCTACATCTACAGCTATGAGCCAAGCTCAGAGTCACTTTGGGATTTTTAGAACATGAAAGTTTGCCACCAATTGGTCTGAAGCTAACAATATGCAGTTCTTGACACCATTAGAAAGTCAGACAGGCTTTCTTTGGCTCCATGTGAAATGCAAAAGAAAAATAGCCCAAGATATTAAAATATCATCAGTCTATGTCTAAGAAAGTTAAAGAAAAATCTAATAAGCCCACAGTTAACAATTTTATTGGCTGTTTAATAAATCCTATAATTCTAATGTGGTTTTTCATGAAAATAAATACAGCTTTTCAAAAAATAAATATATTTATGCCACCAGTTAAACACTAACATGCAAAGCCAGGCAACACTCTCCATGTAGACAGTTAACCTGCACTTCAGCATTAACTACTGAAGCCCTCCTGAATGGGGAGGAAGAGTGGCCATTTGATTTTAATAATCTCACTCTTAATTTATTAATCTCATTTTAATAATATCTTAAATAATTTTTAAAACCTCTAATAATTTTCATGCAAGTAGTTAAAGGAAAGATGCAGGTTCAAACTGAAGCCATATTCCAACACAACTATGCTCAGGACAACAAAAAGAACTAACATTTTCAGAAGTTAGTGTTTCAGTGTTCTGCTTTGAGACTGAGGGCAATTTAAGTTGTAAAAGGTAAGAAAGAGAGAAGAAAAATTTTTGTTTCAAGAACCAGAAAGCATACTTTCTACTGGTTTTACTCAAAAAAAGATCTAGTTTATTACACACAATGATTAAGCCTTCCTATGACTCAGAAAGGCCTCTAAGAAAATTGAAGTGGCTGAGCCTCTGGCCACCTGGGGGAAAAAAAAGGGGGGGAAAAAATCAATTCAGCATCTCAGACAGGACTTTGCAAAAGTCAGTGAGAGCTCTTTATTTTCTTTCAACTACCATCAATAGACTCACGCCGTGCAGCCCTCTGGCGACATTTTGGCAAAACTGCTAGCACAGGTGAGGTTACTGAACAGCAGTCCTCACCAGGAACTCAGTAAGGTCCTATCTTGCCTTTTGATGTTTTTTTTTCAGGCAGGAGAAATGAAAAAGAGAGAAAGGAAAAAAAACCACAAACTTATAACCAGAAGAGACAGGCAGGCTTTGCCCTCTGGAATAAGGCTCCACTTGGCCAGCGCACACCTCCGCGCAGCCCCGTCGCCAGACTGCAGCTCATGAGTGCGAGGCCGGCAGGAGAGCCAGCACCTATTTGTCAGCCGAGGATCTCTGATGCAATAGTTATTAAAGACCAAACCTAGAGTCCCAAAAAGCCTCCTAAACAGGAATTTTTTTTTCACCCCAGGCATGAGTGGTAGCTCTTGCAGGCTGGAAGTTGGAGGAGGTAGTTCTGCTCTCTCTAAAAGCAGTGCTTGGCAACTACCAGCTTTGGGACACCTGCCATGCCTACAAACCTGGCAATTTTTTTTTCCTCCAGTTTCCCATGCCTAACCAGTGCTCACATTTTAATTGATATACCTGAAGCGCTCTCCATCCTAACCTGATTCAAGGAAGGAGGGAAAGGTCTTTCTGGAACTGGTCTTTCTGGACTCCACACCTCATCTCAGCTTTTTTGTTCCGTTTACCTTCTCTGCCCCCCATGACCTGTTCTTCACAACAGCATTGATAATAGAGTACAGAACAGATAAAAGTACAGAAAATAATAAATAGGTAAAAGTACAGGAAAAATAATAAGACAGAAAAATCTTAAATCAGAATTGCTAAAAAGAAAAAAATATCAAGAACACGTGCTCATAAGCGAGATTACACTCAGTTTAATAAAACCACAGAATCACAAGGTTGGAAAGGACCTTCA
>NW_010535162.1:0-12423 GCF_000687285.1 Phaethon lepturus | reverse complement strand
TGCTGCGCGGGCGCACGGCGGAAGGCGGGCACGAGCTGCGGGAGCCGCGGGGAAGGATGGGACCGCGATTCCTGCAAAGGCCGGTGAACCCTCAGCTGCAGACAAGGATCGATGTCCAAGCGAGCTCTTATTAGAGAAAAGACTTCCAATTTAAATTTCTCTGAGTACTGGCCCGTTTCATCTTTTTGCTTTCTCTCCTTCCCGTGTAACGACCCACAGTAACGACAAAACATCAAAACTTGTGGGAACTGGAGTTGTGGTTGTTTGGAGGGGGTTGTTTTTAAAAGCTGTACTGTTCATACCTTTCTTATGCTAAGGTTTTCAAATAGAAATATACACACACCTTAACAACAAAAGGCTGTAATGACTGCATTGTCACAGATAGAACTGTACTAAAAATAAAATAATGCTGCAGTTCAACACGATTCAGTAGGCAGGGTCCTTATTATTCTTCCACCATTCAAAGGAGGATTCAATTTCAGCGTAATACACTCCATAGCTCTGTGGCATCCCCCATCTTACTAGAGCTTCTTCCGAAGTTTCTATCTGCTCGTGAAGGCAGAGGGTTAAGAACAGGCCATAGGCGCGAGTGTTGTGGTCACTGGTGCATATTTTTAAGTGATAGGAGACAGTGAAGAATCTTGTTTTAAGTGTAATAAAAGCGAGGTCCCAATTTGTTAATGAGGAGCATTGTCTGCCGCAGACGCTAATTTCACTACGGGGTGCAGTCTTCAAACTTTTCATTCTGATTAGAATGCATTTCCATATTCTTTATCAATTTCTTCTCTTACTGAAATCTTCTCAAATGACCTTTTTTTCTTCACTTATGACTCATTCAAAGATTTTTATTTTTCCCAAAACAATCATTCAGATGCAACCGCATTTTTCCAGTAAACACGTTCAAAAATAAATGACCTTGCCAGCTCATGCCTACACAGTGGGAGAAGGGCATTAGCAGTGCAGAGGCAGCTACTAATAATACACAGGAAAATTAAGTATGGGAGAAGACCGTCGTCTTCTAATTCCTTGAGCATTTAATTTCCAAACGCCCTGCAGTGGAATGTGTCTCGAGCAGGAGCTTAATGGCTACCAATGGAGTTCCAGCAGTGGGAAAACAAGTCCCAACAGAACAAGGGGCATTTTGTGCACAGAGGAAAATAGGTTATCTGCTAAGGAGGCATTTTTTTTCTTTCCTTCAGTCCTCCACAGCTGTGTCCAGTTCCAATTTTTATAATAAAGTAAATTATTAACTCAAGTTGACGGATTGGTTGGTGTTGGTAATAGGCTTTCAAAATGATTAGTGATATATACTCATTACCCAAATTAAAAAGCCATATTAAAAATAAGGAGAGGAAATGTAGCAGCATTATCAAAGTAATAATTTCTATTTAGTGCATATCTTCCCTGAACTTTGGCAAATGTTGAATTATGCAAGACAAATACTAATCTGAAAGCATTCTAATTAATGATGGTATTTCTTTACTATCAAATTAAACCCAACACATTCACAGTGCATCTGACTTAAATGTTATTGCAAGTTCTTCACAGCTTGAGGAAGATTGTTGATGTGTTTTAAAATACTATACCCAAGTTTCCAGGCTTGAGCCACATTCTTCCCTTGCAGAATAATTATTAATGGGAAAGACTTATATGACTCAAAGTTCACCCAAATATTTGTTTTGTTATTCAGTACTTCAACTATCTCAGGGGAAAAAAAAAAAAGAAAAAAAGCAGAGATGAGTATCTTGACATCAATTAATCACAGTGCTTTGTATCCAGGGTTTGCTATAGTTTTCACCAACTAACGGAATCAAACAGTTGCTTTCACATTAAAGATGCTTTATAGATGAAGACACATTTACAAAACTTCTTTCAGAATAAAACAATAATCAGGCAGCTAATTAAGCACATTGTAAGTACTCAGCTTTTGTGTTAAAGACCTGTCCAGGCTGTAACATCATTTTTACTTTGTTATTATATGCAGAAAGCTAATAAAAATATAATTTTGAAAAAAATCACATTAGTGATTTGCCAGAGTGAATGTAGATGTCAAAAATGCTAATCTAGAGAAGCTGTCAGGAGTTTAAATAGATTTTTCACTAGCTTGCCGTTCTTAATTATAGCTCAGCACCCCGTACAGGTTAAAAATGCCGGGTTCCTTCGTAACAAAATATGAGCTCCTTACCATCTCGTCAAATTCTCCTTCCCTTCCTTTCAAATGGATCAATCAGATGCCAACACATAACATTTTCCATTTACATCTTTTCTTAAGCTTCCTTATCCACCGCAATTATATTTTTACCCAAACCTATCCTGAAGGGGATAGAAGAGATTTCATGGAAGAAGCATAATTGGCAATTGAGCTTGCTCTTCCATGGGCTTCTTTTATGAGAAAAGATAGTGTTTTGTGTTGTAGATATTCAGCACTTAAATTAGGGGATATGCTGGCTACTTAGTTAAATAATCTAGAATAATCAGGTCAGGAGGGAATAGCACATAGATTTCACTTAATGTTTTGTATTAATTTTTCAGATAATGTAATTGTATGTACTATCCAAGTATTCAAGAGTGCATCAAAAAAGAGCTGCAAACCGGAGGATTGACAAGTTGTTAATCCAATCCTCTGACTGTCACAGGGTGCCATGTAAAAGGGATCCTTTGTTCTTTAAGAGCTGATTGAGCTCCATTAGTATCCATATTCAGAGCCCTGGGCACAATATTAATGCTAATACCGTTGTTACGGAGATGGAAAGCCGTTAAGAATGAACAATAATCAGCTCACAGTATCATTGGACATATTCATGCAGCTTGTAGTGTGGTGAGATCCAATAGCTCTGAACCTTTCTAAAGAGAAAACGAAAATCCAATTAACATCTTCTGTGTAAACCTCCTCGGCTACTTTCACTGGAGATGACCTTGGGCAGCTGTATTGCAATTTTGCCAAAACCTCAATTATGTCTTTAATTCAGCAGTGTTGTTGGGTTTTGCCCAAACAGAAGGCCTGGCTCCACAGCCCGCCCCTCACGCTGGGTAATAGCTGCTCACACAAGTTGCCTCAGCAGCCACTGGCATCCTCTGCACCGGGCTGTAACACAGACGGGCAGCGACCAGGCTCCAGGCTTTGCAAGCCCATGGGGACGTGCAAGCCAACCTGCATGAAAACTCCTTTTCTCTCCCTCTCCCACCTCCAGTCAAAATCCCACCTCTCAGATGTGCCCTTCCATCATGGCTAGGGCAGTGTCCCTGTTTCTGGGGCAGATGGCTGGTGTGACCTGGCGAGTGGCTAATTGTTGCCGGCTGATAAAGCATGCAGTGAGGGGAGAGAGGCTCCACGTGCCCCCGTGCAGCCCAAGGGGGATGACAGACCCAGGCCTTGCAGCCCAGTTCCCTGGACTCAGGTTTGTCCATCCTACGTTCAAGGGAAGATCTGCTCCTTTATAACAAAGGTTCCTTGCAATCAGTTTGAACTGGACCTAGAAGAACTCTAATTATGAGTGAAACTTAGCCTGATGGAAAAATAAAAGGAGTATTTTCCTTTGGGACAGGATGTGAATTTACCTGCATTAGTTGCCCAAGGTAGGGTGAGGAAGTAACTGCTGTGAAAGAACTCATGAAGAAAGAATCTATTTTTGAAGTATTTTACTGTAGTGTCCACTTGATATTTTTCATTAAGCCAGAATGTAAACATAAGTTTTCACAGCCTGCCCTCCATCTCTCTTTTTTTGACAAGCAGCCTGCAATTAGGCTAGCAGATACTGCATGACAGTGGGCACTCATCCTGGCAGCCACATGCCCCGAGAGTCTTCCACTAGGCAACGTCAACCATAGCAAAGTCTGGTCCTAATCACCACGAGTAGGTGACTCCTAAAGGAGCGAGGACCTTGACGGGAAGAAGCACATGCGTTTCCAGCCAGCAGGGACAGCTTCTGGACGTAAACCTCTTCCCTCTTGTGACTGTACAATTCAAGGGAAAAGAGGTGAAAGGCTTGTTACTGACTGTGCTAATGCCACTGAGATGTTCAACGTGAATTGAAAGTTGTGTTCAACCTGAAACTTTGTTACAGCTGCTGTCAACACCACAAGTGAAGGATCCCAAAATATAAAGCATTTTGAACTCTTTCTTTTCATTTCCTTTTCATTATACCAGGATGATGCTACCTTATCTCAAACACACACTTGCATATTTGCACTCTGTAATGGAGAAACAGCACTACATACAGGTCCCTAAAAGTAAACACCCAACTCTGCAAATCTTGAGTATAATTAGGAAGATTCTTCTGGATTTATTATTTTTTCCCCAAAGCTGTTACTGCTTGATTTGGCTGTCATCTGTGTCACTTCTATGGAAAGGTTTTCTCTGTGATAGAAATGGAAAATCAGAACAGCAATCTAATAACTTGTTACAACAGTGAGATTTAAGGAAGAAAATAATGAAGCAGAGCTGCTGAGAGCACTATGGTTGTTGTACCTCCTCCTTAAATGAAACTGGTCAGGGCCACCCTTTGCTTTAGAGAGTCTCTCTTGGGATGGACCAGCACAGACCTTGCACCTGATGGACACAAACATCCATTGAGTACTTGTATCTTTTCCTGGCCAAGCGCAGATTCTTTGAGCTGAATACCAGCTGTGACTTTAGACTGAAAGGAAAACAGCTTCCCCTTAAATATCCCCAGCCCAAGACCAACAAAACAAATTCAGTCTCAACTTTATCCTTTTGATTTAATTTCCTAGTGTATTAATGTTGGCCATTCAATCTCATTGATCTATTGAGTCCATCTCAGCTGTGACCTTGATTTGATTGCTTAATTGGCTTAGCAAAGCCTGGATGCATTAGCTCTGTAACGTGCTTGCTTGGTTGCTGTACATGCTTGCTTATTCTTTCTTGTAAGACCAATAAAAAAGTAAACAGAACTTATTTTACTTATTTCTTATTTTTTTAGAAATTCCAGGGCAAAGATAATCTCAGGTATATGCATGCCACTTCACTAGCACAAGCAGAATAGTTTAATCTTGCCTTGTTCAGATCTGGAGATGTTTGAGCGTTGACATGTGTCCTTCAGTAAAACTTCCTAGTTTAACAGATCACTGTCCAGTAACGGCTTGGCTGGGGCGTGAGCTCTCATTTTCTTCAGATGACTGCTGTGGGGGCTGTTTCCGCTGGCAGAAGCAGAGTACGGAGCAGCCGATGGCAATATCTTCTGCAGATACAGTAAAACTTTCTCATACGTTTCACTTAGGCTCCTATCGTCATTTATACCTGACTGAACCAAATCTCTGCTGCTGCTGCTGTGATTTTAAGCTTGCCGATGCAATGCACTGGCATTTCTGTTTGCTTCATTTGCATTTAAACAATCAGGATTTTTAATTAAAATGCATAAATGAATCATCCACTAAAAGCCCTATCTCCCATGTTATTTATTTTTTATATTAAACCTTCAATTTGATGGATAAGCACTGTCATTGGTCATTTCTGCTAAAATGATCCCATCAGCAGTGAAATATTTGACAAATCTGATGTTAAATTTTTCATCCCTAGCTTTCAGCACTCGTGGTCCATTAAGATAAATAGTATGTCTCACACTTTTGATCTATTCTTTGAAGCTCTCTGGGACCAGCGCTCTGTTGAAGAAGGAGAGGTACAGGTCAAAAGGATGGTTTGTGATCCAAACAGCCTTCTCCTTACGGCTTGCTTTACATAGCCCAGCCCACGGCGGCAAGTGCCCTTTGCTTCAGTGTCTTCTGCCTGTGACAACTATTACTCCTTTCTGTATAGTGACAGAATTGGGGGTTTGGTACCAGCCTGTTGACAGAACAGAAAGTAACATGGACTTCTTCCCAAGTGAAACACGTTTTCCTTGTGCTTTTTTTTTTTTTTTAACCCTGTGACAGTGGTATCTGCAGTCATCACAAAAGTTCCTACTACTTCCAGTAGTACTTTCCAGCTGGGCACAGAAATTTAACTCCAAAGAAAGTAATTTGTTCCAGAAACTGCATCCTAATATAGAGAATAAAGCAGAAAACACACTTTGCTGCTAGCTTCTCTCAGAGGATTACTGTAAAACTAAACTAATAACAATGCAGCATTCCTTCAAAAACTGAAATCTTGCTCACATGTTAAGAAGCTATAAGAGTAACAGCATCATCTGGTGGCTTCTGCCACAAAGAATGGATTAATTGATTTTTTTTGTTCTACTTTCATTTAAATTCCTTATCTCTCAGGTGAGGCCAGGTCCTGAAGGAGTGTGTGAGAGGAAAAACAGACAGAAAATGATAAAAATGAGAGAAGGTAATAATGAAATCCTCAGCTACACTGAAACATTAAACTGTATCTGAATATCTCAGATCTTTTTGAAAAGATTTTTTTAAAGAACATTGGAAAACACCATCCCATTGAAGCCAAGCTTCATTTAAGGCAATGTCAGATGTGGTTGGGATTTTTGAAGCATACATTAAGAACAGGAACAATGCTGATCAAGGCCTTGAACCTTACATCAGAACAGGTATAAATCTCAACAAAATGTTAAGGCAATTCCGTTCCACCATTTCTCTTGTAAGTGCAAACCCAAATCCTTCCACACCACCTCCTGGAACTTCCTTTCGGCATTCTTATTATTGATCCTCTTAACTTTTGGAGAGGTGGTATGTAAAAATGAGATGAACATGTATGAGTTTGCAGAAGAGTTTCAGCTGTGAACAAGTGCTATTATGATTATGATTGTGAAACAAGCTAATCCACCAAAGCTTACATGTACAGTTAGTGCAGCGCTGGAGGATGAATCAGCCTGCTTTAGGTATTAAACCTCCCTGACCTAAATGGGCTGAAGTATTCCCACAAGTGTCCAAGGTCCCCAGTAAGAAGTTTACTGCAATCCAGATGAAGCAGAAGGGCTACACTAGCCTATAGAACCCAAAGTCTTCAGGATTAGTTGTTGCAAAAGCTTATTAACAAGGCAATAAAACGAAAATTATTCCTTCTGGCTTTATTGGTGCACAATGTCTGTTTTACATTTATACAGTTTCTGTCCTATCCTTGGCAGTTGTCTTCTTTGTTGTATTCTTACAAAGAGAGAAATATCAAAACATTAATTTAAGCTGTCACAATGCAAAGGGCTGACAGTCATATAAAGAATTATCATTATGGCAGAGAATGGAGACAAGTTAGGGAAGGAAAATTAAAGTGACTAGCTAAACAGAACCAAACTTCTTGAAAAATCTAGGGTATTGCCATGACAATTTGAATTGCTCCAACTTTTTCTTTTTGTGTTTTTCAGCACTTTCCTACACAGTCTATTATCAATCTGATGGGAGAAAAAAAAAGAAATCACTTCATATATATGCTAGTTTTAGTGAAATATGTATTTCAAAAGAGAAGATTCATCCTGTACAGGTTTGTGCAATAAGATAAATTGCAACTAACATCAATCTTTGTAATTTTCCATAATTGCAGAAGTCAGACTGACCAAGATTACAGCCTGTCTAATCCTTATTACCAATGCATAAAATAGAGAAATGTTTCTTTGTCCTCCTCAGGGCTTTTTTGGAAAACAAAAATTATGCCCCTTGTGGCAAACAGTAAGACTCCTGCAGGTGGTGGGTCAGGGTCTCAAAATGCTTCGCATATTCCTAAGAATCATTTAAATTATTTTACAAATAAGATAAGGAAGAGAGTGGTTAAAAGAAGAAAATAACCACTTCACTCTTATGTTATGCTTTTCAACAATAGCTCTTGGAACATTTTACTATGGCTCTGAAGAAAGTGAGAGCACAAGAGTCTCAAGGTGCACGTCCCTGCCCAGCAAGCTAAACCGCTGCAGCCCGAGTAGCTTGCTTTCTCCGGTAAGGTAAACCAACAGATTTTTTTGTCATAAGACAAGTTTTCAGCAGGGAACACAATGCTCTAGTCTTGTGCTCTGTCCTCTCATCATATGCTACCCGAGTAAGAGGAGGATATTATGAATTTAATGCAAGGAGTTGGTGAAACTCTGCATCCTGTGTTCCACACAAATGCCCACTGCCTTCTAGCTATAGTATCTGCAGCACCAATTGAGTCCGTTAGCATTGCAGTGGCTAACTGATCAGACTACTAATGAAGCATGAGTCCACAAGACTGCTTTATATAGTCAAAATTTATAATTAATTCTCATACACATAAGCAGTCACTGAGTTAGTTCAGCTAGCACATCCTAAACAGATGAAAACACCAAAGGCTGAGCGAATCAGTCTTCCCAAGTTAGATGAATGAGGGGCTTACATGACTAATGCCAACAGGACAGAGGCACAAAACTCCCTGTGGATATAAGGACATAAGATCCTTTCCACTTGTTCATCATCCTTATGTGCCTTTAAGCACTGTAATCCTGGCATTAGAAAAGCAGGCTGTTTAGAAACACCACAGTAGGTAGCCTCGAGGTTGCGTGTCTATTCAGAAGCGGTAGGCACTCATTTCAACCAACACCCAGACCAACCTGCCAGCATCGCCAGCCAGAGCTGCCTGGCCAAGGTCTGGCGTGTCCTCACAGGGGCGGACCCTCTGCGCGGTGAAGTCACACCTAAAACATCTACACAGGTCATAAGATAAAAAAAAGAACAGGGAGGGGCTGCAAATCATTATTACTCTCCAAATAAATCGGATGTACATTATGAACTGGGAAAGCAGACAAGAAAACACTTAGAAAACTAATAAATGTGAATTGCTGCAGTCACACCAAACGTAGCTTCAGTCCCCTAATTGCATCAATTATTTTTTACAATTGTGATCTCAAAGATGTTAAGTTTTGCTAAGAAGATGTATTTGCAAATCACTCTGATTACTATCTGCGAATAGTGCGAATGTGTTTAAGAGCTTCTGCATATTCGCTTTGGCCCTCTGACCCCTCTTTGCAGTGTCCTGAATCAGCTGGCAGAACATTAGGCACTTTAGACACTCCTACTTGAAGCATTCAGTCAGTCCTGGAATAATTGGGGCTACTCAAATGGAGAGTCTTTGTATAAACTGTCCTTTTACTGATCTCAGGGTTCTTAGGAGTGACTTTGCTTTTCACATTTCTCTCTCTCTCTCCCCCCCCTTCATTTTTTAATCAGATATGTTTTACTGTGAGGAAGAATTTGGCCATTTACTATTGTATTCTAAGAAATAAGCCTACTAGACCAAGCATTCAAGGTAATTTCGTTTTTGCAATAGGAGGTATAATTGAAGAATCATATTTTCAGTGTAAGGCACTATCTAAAACTAGTCCCTAGTATGAAACCTGGTCAACTACACACAACCCTCTTTACTATGGCCTTTGATAGTATTCAGTTAGCACTCTAGTACAAAGCCTCAAAAAGGGCATTGAATTAAATTAGTTTCCAAAAGAACTGGAAGAGTAGGAGAAGTCTACTTTCTCTGAATTAACAACAATCTTAAAATCTCAGCTGCTTTGAAACAGCACATTAATCCACAATGAAAATGTTTGCATAGCATTTAAAAAATACAAACAGGATTAGCAAGGAACTTTCCAAGGACAAGGTATATTTGATTTGATTTTAAGACTGAAAGGAAAGTTTAAAAAAAAGAGGTTTAGAGAGAGAAGCTATAACTAGATGAGGGGGAAAAACAACAGTACCCTCCTCCCCCCAAACACTAATTCAGATATCGTGAAGTTTATTTAGTAACCACTTATCACCATTGTAAATACAAAGCTAACCGCTGGCTGAGGCAGCGATCGGCGTTAGGTCCGTAACAGCGTTACCCGTAATCGCGCTTTCCAGCCGCTGCTGCGAGGCAGCCGGAGTCTGCAGGAGCCTCCTGCACCCCAGAGCTCCCCAGTGCTCGCACCAAGATCAGCAACAGCAGCTTAACTGGCCCAAGGAGTAGGATCTGTCAGCAAGTACTTTGGGATCTCTGCAGCCTGTAAAGGGAAGCCCCCAGCTCATCACCTGAACCATTCTGCGCCAAAGGGAGGCGAGGCGCCTGCAGAGCAGGAAGCCATCCCTCTGCCTCAGCCCTCTAGTCTACCATGGGGTTAATCGACTCCTGTTGACTGCAGGAGATGATTAAGCAATAAGCTTAGACTAGATAATCAAGCTTCAAAAGGCTAAAATTAAATTAGGGGAATCCTGCCCAAAACATTTTTTGGCCTAGTCTTCAGCTAAACTAAGTACACCCGGACCATTCCCCTTGGTGGAGTGCACGCTGGCCTCCCACAGCAAAAGTTTCACCTTTATAATTATCCTGGTCTTGGCGGGATGGAGTTGTTCTTTTCTTCCCGATAGCTGGTATAGTGCTGTGCTTTGGAGTTGGTATGAGAAGGATGTTGATAACACACTGAAGTTTTAGTTGTGGCTAAGTAGTTGTAGTGCTTATACTAAGTCAAGGACCTTTCAGATTCCCAAGCCCTGCCATTGAGGAGGTGCACAAAAAGCTGGGTGGGGGCACGGCCGGGACAGCTGACCCAGACTGGCCAAAGGGATATTCCCTGCCATATGACATCATGTCCAGTACATGAACTGGAGTTAGCCGGGGGGTGGGAATCGCTGCTCGGGGACGGGCTATCGGTCACCGGGTGGTGAGCAATTGCTGCACTGGGCATCACTTGTTCTTGTTCGTTCCTTTGTTGGTATTATTATTATTATTATTGTGACCATTGTTGTTTCTTCCTCTCTTGCTGTCCTATCAAACTGTTTTTATCTCAACCCACGAGTTTTTTCCTGATTCTCTCCCCTGTCCCAGGGTAGGGGGGAGTGAGCGAGCGGCTGCATGGTGCTTAGTTGCTGGCTGGGGTTAAACCACGACAATAACACCCACGGCATTCTGGATCCAGAAAGCAGTAAGAGAAAATCTTCTGCAGGACAGAAAATAAAAGGAGGCCAAAAGAAAAGTTAATGCCTGCCTTGACTGCACCTCCGTGAGGACGCTGGTCCCACCTGGAGAGCATGTTTCTCCCTGAGGCTTTTCACCAGCTTCTCATTTCTCCTTCATGTTCCCTTTTGGGCTGAGCAGAGCTGTAGCACCAGATCTGAACTTACTATCACTGTTCAAAGAGAGATTGCAGTGCTGCAAAGTGCAAGTGAAGGACAAAGACAGACTGGAGTAAAGGTGAGCCCCAGGAAACTGAAACAGAACATCATCTACAAATTGTCATGTCTGAAAGGTATAGGCTTAAGAAAGCTCATCCTCATACAGAAGCAGCGATTTCTTACCCCGCACCAGTTTCTGGCTTCATTTTTTTGCAGCAAGTCAGGACTGGCCTGTTGACCACACTGCTGAATGTGAGGCGAAGTCTTCCTGCCCTCTCTGTCCTGTTCCTCACTGTTAAACTTGCACATCTGCACACACATCTCAGCACCTGCACCGGGAGACCCCGTTTCTTAAAGTGAATTTAGAATGAGATGAACAGGGATTGTTTTGGGAGCAAAGAGCAAACCTCTGCTAAGCCTTAGAACCTGTTCTTAGTAGACTTTTTGATTGCTCCAGGGGTGTATATGCTCATGCGTATGTACTTCTGCAGTAAAAAAAATGCAGCAAAAATGATTAAACACATAAGGAAAGAGGTTTCCATCTGAAAGGTGATTAAAAAGACTAGTATTGTTCAGTTTGCAAAACACAAGAGTAAAAGATGATTTAACAGAAGCAGAGGGAAGGGGCTATTCTGCTTTCTCTCAAGAGCAAATATGCATGGAAATGTGCAGGAAAAATTCTGAAAACATTTGTGCAGTGTATAATCAACCTTGCAACTCACTGCTGCAGGATATTAGGCAAATTTTTCAGAAATATTTCTAAGTGTGTTAGACACTACAAATAATAAGCTTCAGTTACCCAGGTGAAGGAAAAGCAAAACCAAACAACCTCCCCAAACCATAAGGACGGTTAGTCCCTGTCCTTGTGCTGAGGTTGGTTAGAGATGCGGTTTTTGTCTCCAGAGGGACAACATTATTTATTTGTCAAGTGCATGATGTAGGAGCGCTCACTTCCTTCAAGCAGGAGGTTCTGTAGAAGGCAATTAAAAGGGTCAGTAAATGCAGCTGTATGAAGTCGTTGCCAAGAGATTTATCCCACAACACACAAACTCGGTAATGGTCAAGTGGCTCAGGTTTAGTTATTTTGTTCTCAGCTGGTTATTTTCACCAGTGAACTTCTACCACAGCTAGGTAACAGTCAAGGCTATGAATAAAAATGGGATTAAATATATTCATGTCCTTGGAAAGTTCTTTGCTAATCCTGCTTGTTTCTATGCACTTGTAAACGCTAAGTAAACATTTCCGCTGTGGATATAGCCTATTTTGAGTATATAAGAGAAACTGTTGTACCTCCAATATTACTCCCAGCCAGCAGTGAGCGGAGTCGGAATTTTAATGGTCCCCTCTGCATCAGCCAGTGCTGAAAGTAGCCTCGGAGAGGGCGGCCCAGGGCGCTGACGCGACATGGCAGCCCCGCGCCGTGCC
>NW_010535161.1:0-2923 GCF_000687285.1 Phaethon lepturus | reverse complement strand
CAGGGGTGGTCCTGACCCAGGTGCAGGACCCCACACTTGGTCTTGTTGAGTCTCATGAGGTTCACACAAGCCCACTTCTCAAGCTTGTCCAGGTCCCTCTGGATGGCATCCTGTCCCTCAAGCATGTCAACCACACCACTCAACTTGGTGTTGTCTGCAAACAGGTGGTGCACTCAATCATACCAACTATGTCATTAATGAAGATATTAAAGAGTACTGGTCCCAGTACAGACCCCTGAGGGACACCGTTCATCACCTATCTCTATCTGGAAATAGAGCTGTTGACCAGTACCCTCTGGATGTGACCATCCAACCAATTCCTCATCCACCCAACACTCCACCCACCAAATCCATATCTCTCCAATTTAGAGAGAAGGATGTTGGGGGGACCATGTCAAAAGCCTTTCAGAACTCCAGATAGATGACAACTGTAGCTCTTGCCTTGTCCACTGATGTGGTCACTCCATCCCAGAAGGTCACTAGGTTGGTCAGGCAGGACTTGCCCTTGCTGAAGCCCTGCTGGCTGTCTCAAATCACCTCCCTGTCCTCCATGTGCCTTAGCAGAGCTTTTAGGAGGATCTGTTCCATGACCTTCCCAGGCACAGAGATGAGGCTGACAGGTTGGTGGTTCCCAGGCTCCTCCTTGCTACCCTTTTTAAGCATGGGTGCAATGTTTCCCTTTTTCCAATCTGCAGGGACTTCCCCTGACTGCCAGGACTTTTCCAGTCTTATGGAGTGTGGCTTGGCAACTACATCAGCCAATTCCCTTAGAACTCTGGGATGCATCTCGTCAGGTCCCATAGACTTGTACATGTTCAGGTTCCTCAGGTGGTCTCGAGCCTGATTTTCTCTTCCAGTGGGAGAGACTTTGCTCTTCCAGGTTCTGTCTTGCAGCCCATCCCCTCTACAGATGTAGGAAGAGAGACTGACAGTGAAGACCAAGGCAAAGAAGTCACTGAGTACCTCATCCTTCGCCTCATCCATTGTTCCCAGTTTGCCAGTCTTGCACATATCTGATGCCAGGTCAGCTGTTGCAAGGATTTCCTTTCCTGTGGAGGAAGGACTATCAGGAACAGCAAAAATGCTGTAGCAGATGATGGATACTCTAACAATAACAGCAACACATGTTGAATAAAGTAGTAAGTCTCCCGTTCGGTGTTTGGACACTTTTACTTCTATCCCAGCCCTGAACTAAGATGTATCTTGGCTGTCCAGAAACAGCTGGCTTAAGCCTAGAGCACTGTGGAAGATAAGGATGCTGAAGCTTTAGATACAATAGGAGAAAAACACCCTTCATCTATACTCTGACTTCAAGTAACTAGTTGCCAGTCATAGCTGGTTAAATGCACTATTTAACTTTATAATATGGCATGATTTTTTTTCTCTCTTTTTTTCCAGTTATAATAGAATATATGATTCTATAATTTTTAAAGTATATATTATTACAGAAAGTAACTTAACACAAGTAATAAAAATGAGGGCTCTTTATAGTAGTAATAGCCTTGTAGACTGTACAGGAGGAATTGAAAGTGATGTTGAGGATCTATTGAGCATGGAGGATCTTCCTTGTGAGCACAGGCAATGCATGAAAGCTTAACTTTCAAGTCTGTAAAAATACTAGGCAAGATAATTGATAAGATCTTGAATTTGCTGAAAGATCCCAAGTGATACTGTTCTTCCTAGGAATTTATATACTCCTCTTGTCTCCTCTCCGTCTCGTGTTGCCTTGGACTCCTTGGGAATACAAAACACAACACTTTTCTCAGAGGTTTCTTCAGGTTAAGAGTTATTAATGGTTCTGTCCTACGTTGAGAAGATTTTCCAGATGTGCACACTGCTCTCTTTTTCTGGGTATTAAAACTTCCCTTTGTTGCTCTGTTTTTTGATGTTTTAATCAGAGGGATTGCCCCTGGACACAGGACAGACAGGAAAATTTCAACATGCACGCTAGCTGCCACTGTGCAGCCAGGCAGAAATCCATCTCATATTAAGGACAATAACCATGGCCCCTTTAGTCTGGTCTTGAAATAATTATCTTGAAATAAATGTTGTAGGACCACTGGACAAGTGCAGAGCTGTTTGATCATCCTTTGGCCATGCTTTATGGTGTGGTTGGGTGCAGTGTAGACATCTTTCCTGTAAATGAGAATCTGGTTGCATATTGGAGTTAGATGATGTGGAAATCGTCCAGTGCCAAGTTTTGCCCATCTTCTCCCTGTAAGAGGCAGATCTGAGTGTTTTCTGATGCTGGAAAAATGTGCTGCTTCCTGTGAGGGAGTTATTACTCGCAAATAAAGAGACATGTGGCCGATTTGATCAGCAGAGCAGTGTGTAAGAAATTGCTTTTCAAGCCAAGTATGTGGTTAGGAATCTGAACTTCTCTTTCAGGTCATTATTTTAATTTTAATGTTAATGGATGAGGGTGTGCTGCTTTTCAGGAGATGTAATCTTGTTAGAGGGTTTCAGTGGCCCCTTATTGTTTTAGTAGCTATAATGAAGTAGGAGGCTTGTGATCAAAGAACATTATTCATCTTATTAGTTGCCATGTTTACAACGTTACTGATTAAATAGTTTATAAGCCAACTGAGAAACCACACCTGCCCTAGTACACAAAAACCCCACCTTTTAAATCAAAGCAACTGAGAACAGGAAAGTCCCACCCTTTCATCCTGTGCTCGAGTTTGGTGCAATGACTGGGTAACAGTAGTTTTGTCCTTACCAATTTAGGCTGGTATGTTCTTTTCTATTTCACTCGTGGAGAGGACTGGGAAGCTACATGTAGGATATAATTTTCCCTATGGCATTGACAGCATGGCACTGCCTTGGTGGTGGAAAAACCAATGAACAACCCATATTTCTGCTCTCACTGCAGCCCAGAAATGCTGTATGACATACTAAATGGCAAGTGAGATGGCTAGGGAAA
>NW_010535160.1:15242-34727 GCF_000687285.1 Phaethon lepturus | reverse complement strand
GAGAGGAGCCCCTGCCAGGGCTGACCCCTCTGAGCACAGTCGCACAAAATACAGGACAGCGGGAGGACCAGCCGGCCCCCAGACTGGTGGTGGGACGCCAGCAGGCATCTACAGTTGGCTTTTGGTGCACGTGGGCTGGGGAGCACGGAAATGAGGCCAGGGGATGTGAAGAAGTCCAGGTCCCCGGTGAAAGCAGCCGGTTGGAGCTGGAGAGACATCCTCACTAACGTCCAGATGAGATGGAGGAGATCTGCTCACCTGGGGAGGCATGGCAGGGGAAGAAACATGGTGGATAGATGTGGGGCTTGGCACGGTCCCATCCCCTGAGTCATCGAGGGGCATATCACCCCAAACGGGGCACACCACGCATCGCATTCTCCCATCACCACGCCAGCCCAGGGCCGCCGAGCCCCCACCACCCAAGTCAGCAGGACCGGGGGTCTCTGGGACAGCCTGACCTCGCAGCTGCTCTCCTGCCACCCCGGAGCCACCGGAGCCACCTGCAGCACATTTCCCTGCTGCGTTCCAAGGACCGTGTCTTTGGGAAGTCTCTTTGCAGCCATAAAGCAGCGTTTTCACGGGGCAAAGCTGCATTTTAACAGTAAGTGGAGAGGACTGTTAAAAGCTGTAGCAGGCCCCGTTTGGCGCCAGTCATTGCTTTTTTTCCTCCTCCATATGTACCCCATATGCAAGTACAGCTGAGAAGCTGACATAGAAACTTTTTAAAAAGGAGAGAAACATCTGAAGCTGCCCTGAGAAGGATGTTCTGGGCTTTTTAACTCTGCTTTTGCAAGAGCTGTGGAGACCACAGAGATCTCTTACGTCTGCACTTCTGAATTCCCTCCTTGCAGGTAATTAATAACACGGATAACTGTGATGGGGGTGTAGGGAGGAGACCTTTCCACTCCTTGTGTCCTCTCCACAGTCCAGCTGTTATTCAGTGTTTCAGTCCTGTGCTCTGAGAACACCTCCATGGCTGACCCATGGCAGGTGGGTCCCAAAAATACCAACTCACTCTTTGTATGGATTTGCATGGCTGTGATGGGTCTGGGATGGCAGAGATGGGTCTGCGATGGGTCTCCCATCCCCAGTCTCTCCTACAGCCCCTCTGCTGCTGTGAATCTAGGGCATCCAACACTGCCTGATCCATCAAGCTACTCTCACCCTCAAGAGTTCCTCCTACCACAGAGCAGGGCGTCACCCAGAACCAACATCCACTTCCAGGTTGGGTTTTATGAACCAAGTTTAGCTGCAGAAGTCCCCTGCTCTGTCAATGGGGAAGTCATGTTCACAAGCTCCTTCTTCAGTTTCAGATGAATAATTCATTGCCCTTGGATTCATGGGCTGCATGTGGATGGGCTTGTCTGTGTCCTTTGCTCTCTGCTACTCATAGCCAATATTAAATAGCTTCTCTCCTTCATATATCCATGTGAAATATTCCGTGAAATAAAAAAGACATGAAATAATCTCTACACAAGTGCAAACATTCCTTAGTCTCCTTCCTTTCAGGCCCTGAAGCACCCAAAGTGCTCACAGGATTCACCTTAGTTTCTAAACCAAAATGTACTCTTTAATCAGGCAGCATGACAAATACATAAAACGGGGTGGGGAACTAGATCCTTGCATTTCTTTGGTTTAGTTTTCTCATCACCCTGGAGAACTCTTTGGGATTAGGTGAGATTCCCTGCAGGTATCCAAAATTCTCCTTTTGAAACCTCTGGTTTGTTCATCAAGTCTCCAAATCTGTCTGCTCTGACTCACTTTGTGCTAATGGTCACGCAGCTAAAGACAGCATCATACCTGCTGTGAAAGGGTCTCCTCTCTTCCTGTCTCCTCTCCCATCGTTTCCTGCATGGCACTCTTGAGACCTCCACCAACCATCGGCTCCCTGGCCCATATGCCATGTGATTGCTCCCCATGGGTTCAGGGACCTTCTGCTCCCCAAAGAGTGTCCTGTGGAGAGGCTTCTGCTCAAATGTCCTTCCATGAGAGCAGGTGGGGGGAGACCGGTTTTTGCGTGCATCTGAAGAAATGGAGGGCATGTTCCCAAAACTAAATACATCGAGCTTGCCAGGAGCATTTTACACATCGACAGACCCTATGATGTCATCCCCTATTTTTTTAACGTTTGTCAAATGTACGTTAGCATAGATAAGACGGTAAGTAATACAGTCACAGTCTTTCCTTGCCCCAAATCCCAGACCCAGATTCCCACTCTCACTTGCTGTATCCTTGAGCTTCTATAACTCCTCTAGCGTGGTCTTGCAAGTAATTTGGTATTATTACTTGTATTTCAATGGTCTTCAGCACTATCACTCTGCCAGACACTGTTTAACTACGCAAATCAGACAAAGCAAGGGCAGATGTAATATTTCCACCCCCATTTTACAACTAGGCCAAGAGAAATTACAGGGAGATCTTAGGATGCCACTTAAAAGGACCCAAACTGCAGCATGAAAAGCTCTTTGTAAGCTGCTCAGGCTCCTGGGTGGCCACAGTGCCTGTGCTTCCGCCAGCAAACATCCGCTTTTTTGAAGTTCTGGTCCTTGTTCCCACATGGACCGCAGGGTTTGTGACCCTTTCAGTGCCATGCATGAGTGGACGAGGGAGCAGGCTTCCCCAGGCTCACCGCCACCCATCCCATCTGGTCCCTGGCCACCAAGGATCCCTTCTTCCCCAGCCAAAACCTCGATCTCCCATTTCCAAGTGTCCCATGGTGGCAGCACCCAGCTCCCAACAACATGTCCATGATGGAGCTACCTGAGGACCAGTCGCTGCAGCCCTTGCCCGCCTCACAAAAAGCATGAGGAGCAACAACTGGCTGCCGGCTGCTCTCGTATGCAGTGCATTTTAGACCATTAGCTCCCTTTTCATGGCCCATCAAGTCCCCTAAGTCCCTCCCTGCTTGCTAAAACATACCGGGAGGATGGAGATGTGAACCCTCTTGGTTTGTTCCTCAGAAATTGGGGGCTGCATCCCTTCCCATGGGTAGAGGAGAGGGGCTACTAGCCACAGACAGGACCTCCTCTGGGACCAGCTCATTGTGGACCAACCCTCAGGCAGCATCCCCCTCTCTCAGCAGTAAGACAGAGAAGAGAAGCAGACGAGGAAAATGCATGGCCAGGAGTGGAGCTGAGGAGTGACAGATTTAGGCAGTGGACTGTGACAGGGAAAGGTATTTTTTTACAGATTTCCATATTACCTACTGAAAAAGACCATTTTTGATGCTATTTTGTCCTTTGTTTACATTTCAGTAGAGCAGACAGTGATGTGGTATATGATTCCCTTACAAAGAGCGAGTTTACTTTATAAAGATGCTGCACTATAATAACCACAGTGCTTGATAGTGGTGACTTAGGTGACTTTTCTATGTGGAAAGTCAGGAAAAATATGCAAAAACCTACAGCAATTAATACCTTTTCTGTAGCTTTTAGGAGTCATCCTTGAACGGAGACACAATTCACTTGAACATCCTATAGGGTAGAAAAGGTAAGAATTGTTATTTTCTATTAAAACCTCTAGGACATTTTCTGCAAAATCTCTTTAAAACAATTAGCCTTTAGGAGATCCTAATGTCTCTGAGTTTTGTCCTGCCGCTTAAAGTGTTGTTTTAGAACCACTTCAGCCCTGTTAATGTGTGTCTGCCAGACAATGGAGCTGATATGAACTTGCCATTAATTGGAGAGTGGGGCTTCACGTGTACCAGACTAAAAGTGATGTACTTTCAAAGTGCTGTTATTATGGTTGTAGACTGCATTTGGTTGCTTAGAAACGATTCTTATCGATGATTCAAGTTTTCTCCTGATAGCACGGTAAACGGATAGCACTTTTATTTTTCTCTCAGCAGTTGTCAGGAGAAACTATTTTATAAAAACCACTGCAAAAGGCAGCATCCCTCCATGGATGGGCAATAGTACAGCTGGCATGTTGATTTAGGCCAAAGAGGTACATTATTCCAAAGGAGCGAAAATTATTTTAGAAAACAGTATTGTGCAGCATGATGCTTAGAGACCTATTGCTCAGCTGGCGGAAGAGGGAGAAAAAAATTTTCCCATCAAGTGGGAAGACATATCTGACAAACAGCATATCTAACAAGCAACAAATGCTAAGAAGAAGGTCTCTGTAACGTTTCATTAAAACCACAGACACATTACCAATGTGGACTTCAGGCTGCAACTCATTAGTAAATGAATTCTATCTGTGACAGCCTTGTCAAACCCAAGCTTTACTGATTACATTTGGCTTTTAGGCAGTAATCCCCAGGGAAAGTGATTTATTTCAGCACTTGATGAGTTACTCCATTGATGGTAGTGATAATGACATTATCTTGACACAGGTTAGCATTTATAGGCCTCTTGGAAGGAGTGAGTGTTCAAGGGGGATTTACATGAAGACAGGAGGGAAGCCAAGCACCATGGTGCGAGAACAGCCAGAACCGTTTGGAAAGCGCAGCCCACCCGCAATAGCGAGGGGTTTTACGCAGCCGGGCAAACGCTCCGCCGGACACCTTTCACAGGCCAAAGCAGAGAGCGCCGAGATGAAATGACCCCCAGGTTAGACAGCAAGCCCGCAGCAGAGAGGGACCACGGGCTGCCCACCACCCTCCCTCCTCTCCCCGCCCAGCGCCCTGCTGCCGTGCAGGGGCTGAGCAAAGCTGGCTTCCTCTCCTCTCATCTCACAGCCGGACCAGGGGCTGCTGCAGGGAACGGAGCCCTTCTCGTGTCCTGCTCCCGGCAGGGACGTTTTTCCGCGTGTAATGAGGAAGTTACGTTCAGCGTGTGATTACCAGGGAGCAATGATGTGCAAAACCTGAGAGGTTCGGACACAAGCAGAGCGCTGAGTTAGGGTGCTGGGAGGAGTCGAAACAGGGTGTTAATGGCTAGGACTAATGCCTACGTGCTTCCTCAGTAGTCAACGAAGAGAGAAAGGGGAGGGAAGAGGGACAGATCGGAGCAGCCAGCGGCTCTGACTCCCCTTTAGACTATCTGCTTTGTCTTCCACCATCCTTGGATCACAGAGGGTCATTGGAATCCTTAAGATCAAGGGATCTTGAAGTCCAGGCATTAATCCTACCAAAGGAATTCATGTTTCAACTTCGCCCGTCTGCCATGGTAATAGATGCGACACAGACCCGGTGTGCCAAACAATAAATACTCAACTAGGAAGACATGGAACAGGAGCTCCAGGAGAAATCAAAGCTGCCTTTGAGATACGTCTGATATAGGTACCACAGATGAGATGATTGCTCCACAAGACCCCAAGTTCTGCCTGTCTGTGCTACGACGATGCTCTCTGCAATGCAGAGCCAAGGCCAGGAACCAAGGCTGTCCCCGCAACAGCTATTTGGAAACCCCCAAGTTTGAGAAGTCTTTTCCAGTTTAGAAGAAGTCAAACAGGGATCTGCAGGCGTTTGACAACCCTTTAGCAGATCCAAAGTGTGCCTATTAAGGTTTCTGTTGTCCTCCACGTTGCCTAGTAAGGCTCCTTCTCTATGAAGAAATGCACAGTGAGCCACTCTGGGTGTGCCACGGACAGAAAACTGAAGCACTAGCGCGTTTGAGGGTTGATGCCTTCATGACCTCTAAGACAACATCACAATCGCAGTTCTGCTGACCTGTCTCTACAGAAAATATTGGAAAAACTTACTCTGCGGCAGCAGCATCCGCGGGCCTTGTGCAAATTCGGGAGAAGGTTTTATGTCTGCTGATACTCTTCTGTCCATTTTCACTCGCGAATACGTCTCTCAAAGTGCAGTGAACACGCGCCATGTCATACCGATCCAGCATCGCCCTAGCTGTAACAGTGAAAGAAAGAACAGCTTATCTTTTTCAGTAATTAACTCTAATCTGAGAAGACATAGGTGAGTAATTGCAAGGATAAAGGCTACTACACCTCAAAGGAATAAAATCTAATCTGCTTTTTTTTTCAGCTCCAGTGCTCAGCTGCAAGGCAAAGTTGCTTCTGTTGCAAATCAGAAGTGTGATATGATTAAATAACAAATCTACTATTACTGGTTTTAGGGCAATAACACCTTTTAATATCCTAAGCAACAGCACATCAAGTGAGTTTGAGATAGGACCTGCTAAATTCGATCACAATTTTTGGGAAGGAGTCTAAACCACAGGTAGCAAATGGCTAAAACACATTTTCTTACTTAGGGAAAAGGGGGCAGAATGTTAGGCTAGTACATCCTCCTGAGAGGCTGTTTCAAAATAAAAAATCTGCATATTAAGTCTTTCACTGGATTGGTGTCATACTTATTGTAAAAGGAAAGGAGTGGACTTCAATTTGCCAAATGACCATGGCTATCGTAAATTGTAATGAATCGTTACCTCAGAGTGATTGTCAGTAAAGAGAAGCTCTGGAGGAACTGCAGGAGGAGATGAAGAACTGAAGATATGTTTCCTCTGACACATCTGGCTCCGACTGGTATCAGGGGCAGTGTATAAGCAAACCCCCGTGGGGCACCAGCTCCTAAATTCCCAGGAATATTGTCTAGAGAACAGCTCAGCTTATGAAGCAGTTGGAAGTGTTGTGCGTGAATTAAAATAAAAACTATAAGGCTAAATGAAGTGAATTGTTTAGCCATAAGGCTAAATTACCAAATAATGCAGAGAAGAATACTTTTCACCATGTAGCCATATTAATTTCCATACACACAAGTGAGTTTTGAAAACAACATGGGTCAGAGCCACTGGCAATATGTGGCTGCTGTGCTATTCCAAATGCCCTGTCTGTGCTGAGGACAATGCAAAATATGATTTTATTAATTTTTCATTCTAATGTCATGGCACTCAGCAGTGTTTGTGACTGCGCACAATGACAGGCACCAATCCAGAGCCTGTGCTGGCACAAGCTTAGGTTTGTTCCATTGACCCCAGCAGAGCCGTGATGATTTACACCAGCTGAAATCTGACCCATAATTTCTGCCTCGGAAGGATTAAACATAATTACTTCTTTATGTTTGACCCACAGCACGGGGATATCCCAGCATCGCAAACCCGAGGGTACCCATCTCTCCCCTTGGCTGTAGTAAACATTCCCATTCAAGCCAATCTCATGACAGCTGCCTGGCAAGGAGCAGAAGTTGTGCTGTGGCAGCAGACCCATTGACCGGTTGGTTTGGCCATGAGGGGTCACACGCCAGGGTTTTCGGAGCCACGGGGGGCTCCAAGCGGGTCCCAAAGCCCACGCTGGCAGGGGTAGCTTTCAAGACCAGCCCCACTGGACAGCAGCCCCCAAAAACCGTCTCCTGAGACCTCCTCCACAGGAAAGAGGGGTTTGACCCTTCCAAGGGGTCCCCCTCCTGCTTGGTCTGGGGTGCCCTTGGCGATGCTGGAGAAGGGTGAGTGTGAGGGCCTTGTCTGCCTTGCAACACCACACACGTATTTTGTCCATCGCCGCTCCATCCACATCGCCCTCCCACTGGCTGTCTCTGCCTCCTTGTTTTCCTACCGCTAAACTACCCTTCTTGAAAGCTGGTATGGAGCAGGCGGACTCATGCGTAACTGCAGGTTTTGCAGTATGCCCTGAAAGTTTCCCAGTCTTGGACCGACAGGGAAGCAGAGAACACTTCCCAGGGGATGATTTAACACCCAGGTCCTGCCACCTGGACAGTCCTGCCGCTTGTGGTGGCCCATGGGCAGAGACACTTCACGCAGGCCCTCTGAGGATGTCAGAAGCCAAATCACTTGGGAGTTTAGAGGTTAAAACCCGAGCACCTTCGCTTGCCTTCCTCTGCCAGAATCAAGCAGCGGCCTGCCCAGTTCCCAGCATGATCCATCGCCCACGGGAAGCGCTGCTGAATGAGGACGCGTTGCCACGCTGTCCTGCACTCACTGCAGTTTGACAAATGCTTATAAGCAGCATCTCACATAGAGCCCATTGTAGTGATCGTGCCTTAGGGCTGTGTCCTTTCTTTCCAAGCAGAGGAGGCTGAAAGCACGCATGGAAACTATTTCTCACTGGGCACACTGGTACGGAGAAATCCAACAGCCTTTTCCCCCCCGTGCTTCTCAGCCTGCACATCCTCACTCACACTCCTCTCAGCCTTCTGGTTTAGGCAACTGTTAGGACAGTTTAGGGCACCTGCTGCTGAGCAATTTGCAGTAGAGGGATTATTTTCTGGTCTTCAGTTAAACAGGTTCCCTAGTGATGAGGCTACAGAGCAGGACAGGAAGAACATGCAACACAAAGCGCACGGTATTGCCCCTTGGACAACCCAGGGCAAGGCGGCATGCCAGGGAAACCTTAGCTCTAAGGTCAGTGCTCACCCGCTCCAACAGCATTAGGATTTTGCCTCAAAAAAAAATTTTTTTTTTTCCTGAGCAATCTTTTCTGTGAGGAACGGTGGCTGGGTTTGTTTTGCAAAGCATAGCTGGGAATGTCATCATGCCTGCCTTCCATGTAGGCACAAACCGATGGCTTGGGTGTAATAATTTTAAAATCTCCTGTTGCTAAGCTATACCTATACGGAGTCGATCTCTCTCTCTCCCTTCAGTTGAAGACTTGCTGAAATGCAGCTGTTAACCCTAAGGTATATCTCTTTACATCTCTGAAGAGTAACATAGCGGTTCATTAATTTTGCCATTTCATCTGGGAAAGATCAAATCTGGAAACTTTTTTCTTTTCTGTTCTCTTTAACTTGGTAATTACACTGTCTGTGAGAAAATAGAGCAGAAAGGAAATTGCTTCTAAAGGACATGGTAATAAACGTGTCACGTATATCACTTAGCTGGGTTGTGTTTATTATTAACTCGGAGTGGGAGACGACTCGAGCCGCGGCGCGGGAGCGTGACAGACTGGTTTTCCCGGGAGTGCGATCCCAGACCGCGCCGATTATCCCCCATTTGCACCGCGGGGACCCAGCCCGTGCGGCACACCTCATTAGCCGAGCGAGGGACCTGGGAATCCTATTGCTGCCTACATTTCTCCACAGTTCCTCAGCAAGGAATTCCCCAACATTTCCCTCTTTGCTAATTTCCACTAACTGAGGATCCGACTAATTTTAATTAAACCAGTACATACTGAGAATAACTCCTCTGACTTCACATGAACACCAGCCAACAGAGATGAAAATCTGCCTTGCGGTGCCTCCTCCTTGGCAGTCACCAACTCTATGAACTTCAGCTGTGATGATTACCTGAACTCCAGCACCTGTAGAGATGAACTTAAAGACAGTGGCTTGATGACAAATCCCACTCCCAGGATAGTTGATGCAAAATCCTAGGGAAAGTCTCATAAATTTCAGTGTAACCAAGATATCACCTTTATCTCAAAAGAATGTACGTATTTAGGTTAGTTTTGCTATCCTACTGCTTTAGATCACTCCCAAGCTGTAAAACAGAGTTAAATCTGTTTAACAAGCAGCTGCTTAGTCTGGGTTTACTGCTGCTTTGTGTAAGTGGAATGGCAAAAAGCATCTCACGTGTAGTTGAATCTGGCCAAAGCTCGCCCAGATTTTTTTGTTGGAATAAATTCCTTTATAGAGAGACCATGGGTGGGCAACCAAGTAACCATTATGGGTTGGCTTTTGGATAATGCTGGAGTTAGAGACATGGCTTGGGCACTCATTTGTATTTTGGAGCTCCTTTGTTTTTAGCAAAACCTGGAGTAGCTCTGCTTGGAGGTGTGAAAGTGGGATGGCTGCACCAGGGCTCCCAGGGCAGAGACCCCCCTGGCTTTGAAAATGGAGGGGAGGTGGGAACAACCTCTCCATGGTGCAAGCTGGGACCCTAGAGCCATCCCAAGACACTGAAATACCACTCGGATTTAGGGAGGACATTCAGATCACCTGGTTTTGGGTGACTTCATAGAAGTGAGTGCACAGGAGTGATGCTCGGTGAAGAAACGGATGCTCTGATGCAGGCTGGGTCACAGTGATGTCCAGATCAAACAGAGACAGTTTAGTTCTCTGTGGCCAGTGCCAGGGCAAATACTAGATACAGTCAAAAAAAAGCACAGACATATCCACAGCTCCTTCCCTGTGACATGAAGTGCATTTCTCAGGGCACATATTTTGAAAGATGTACATTGGCTTTTTTTTTTCCAGGAAATTAAAAAGGTGGCATCCACCTCCAAAATTGTTTCTGCTTAATTTAAGCTAATAAGCTCCAGCAAGACAGCAATTATTCTCCTGTTTGGCTACTGCCTCTATTCATTATGTGTGTGTATATTACTGTTATTTATCAGTAATTGCCTTGGAGCTATACAATGACACAAGATTATGACATTCGCTGCTCCCAGAGCTTGCTATACCAAATACAAACAAATGATCAGCAAGAACCATAACAACTGAGCTGCTCACCTGAGCCAACCTTTGATGTGTGGTTGGGGATTCCAGGAATCAAAAGGTGGCTTGTCAGATTGTCAGGACCTTGATTTTTTGTATAACTCATCAGTGGGTACTTTGGCCAGGGCACATTCAGTGCACATTCTTTCGAGGTTGTTAGGACTTTTTTCTTGGTTTGGGATTTTTTTTTCCCCACACATGGCATTGGTTTGAAAGTATTTAAGTTGTGATTATCCCTTATTTTCCTACTTCATTGGCAACACTAAATCGTGGGGATAAACAGAATATAGGCAATGGTGCAAAAAAAAATAGAAGCACATTTCTGAGTTAAGAAAATGAACCGTGGAGCAAAGACCACAGTGCGATTACACAAGTTTATTCACTGATGGAAATAAGTACTGTGGCAGGCAATTATTTCCAGATCCCACCATACAAGAAAGGCAAACTGTTTGCTGGAGAGCATTCATGAGGGTCAGATGATGGAGGGAAAGGCCAGGAAGACAAGAAGGAAAGCTTTCACATCCCTTTTTCAAGCTGTCACATGAAAGAAATGCCTGCAGTAACACTCAGTGAATGTGAACGGGGGATGTTTGCAAACTGCCAAAACATCCCTCAGCGGGGCAGAGAGAGAAGAGAGAAGAAAATTATCATTAAATAAAACAATAAGAGAATTGTTGCCATTTCATGTTATTTTTGTCATCTGGAGCTGGGTGAAGAGAAACAAGCCATGCTCGTCCGGTATGTGCTACCACGATGCTACTATAGGTACTGGATTTACTTCTCAGGTGCTGCTAGTGAGGGGCAACTCAATGCGGTTGCTGGTTATACGTCTTGAGTATTTAATGGCAACCAGGAGGAACCGATCACGGTAAGAACAGAGTCAACAAAGGTCTTGGACCTGACTCACCACCACGTGAGAAAAAAACAGTAGTGCTAGAAGCATGTGCTCTGAGTCCCGTCCCAGCTGCAAAATCAGCCAGGCTTGTTCAGAAACCGTACTGGTCCCCGTGGCACGTGTGCATACACTGCATACACCACCAGCGCTCATAGGCTTCTGCTGAGCAGCGACTATTGCAATTTGGTGTTCAGCCCTGAGTCGGCAGCTCGGTGGCTGCAGGACCCCTAGATGATGGGCATCTGCCCTAGATGATGGGCAGAGATCAGCCCCTTGGAGGGGCCAGAGTCACCCTTCTCTCCCCTTCACCGCAGAGGGGACCCGCAGCACAGGTGCTTCTACCAAAGACACCTGAGTGGTGGGATGGCTCTTGGACCTGCAGGAACATAGGCAACCATCCCAAGGCTCGGGCAAGCTGGGACCAGTGTGCCTGTGCCTGCGGGCACAACAGCTCCCATTAGGCCAGGGAGCTGCTCAGGATGAAGTGATGCCACAGAGAAAGCTCCTCAGGAAACGCAGTCATTCGGGCTAAGAAAGCGGGTCCTGCTACCTATAGATAACGGGCTGAAAAACAGGAAATGGAGGTCGGGAGTAGACAGCCAGTTCTCACAGCAGCGCCGTGATAGCAGTGACCATCCATGGGGGTCTGCGCAGCGACCTCAGCTGCTTGGCATCTTCGTAAATGGCCTGGAAAAGGGGTGAGGAGTGAGGCGAGAGTTTGCCGCTGATAAGTTACCTAAGGATGAGGACATGCTGTGGGAACTGTAGACGGTGTGAGTGGTCAAAGGGCAGATGAAATTCAGCACAGATAACTGCAAAATTAGGTATTTGGAAGGCGAAAAGAGAGTCCTAGATTCATGTGGGCAATGTCAGTGAAGAGCTGGGTCCTGTGGTTAGTGTCCACCAAAGCATGAGCTCAACACTCAGAAGCAGTCAAGAGAGCAAGCCAAGCACTAGGAAGCTGCAGGAAGGGAACAGAGATCCCCGAGGCTGGTAGGAGAAGATTCACATGCCCTGTTCTCCCTCCTCCCTCTATATACAGATGGCTCGGGGGAGCTGGGGCTTTGTGGCCAAAGGGTGCTGAAATGTCCCTGGAGTCAGAGTGCTCCAACTCCGGCACCACTCCACCGGCGGTGGGTCCAGCCAGCCACCAGTGCCACCCACCAGCGTTTGGGCTGCTGAAGCTGACAACAGCCAAAAGCTGGTTTATGAAAGAGAGCTTTTTAGTTTAAGCCTAGCCTGCCTTTATCTAAAACTCATTTACAGCTCTTGCTTGGTCTAAATTCACCAACAAAAGGAGATAGGCAGAAAGCAAAGTGCGGATGTGGTCCTTTGCCTTCCCTCCATCCCAGCGGAGCGGCTTCCCCAGGAAGGAAGGGGTTGATTTCCTGGTGTCCTAGGAGGGAGGAGGGAGACCCGTAGCCAGGATTTTTGGGTGGCCAGGAGCAGAGCGACGCACTCTGCCTCAGAAATGGGACTTCTCTTCAGCTACGTTTGGCCACAACCTGGCTTTGCTGTTGAATCAAAGATGAACTTGAAAAGAAAATACGTTACAGCTTTTGATGTTTTCCAGTCCTTAGGAAAAACTGGTAGATCTTCTTTTCTTCCAAAAAAACACAACTTAAAGCCAACTAGCACAAGCTAATTTAAAACAGAGTGTTCCTACAGCCCAGTGACCTTCTGATAACAAGAAGCGGGGGTCGGGTTGGATTTTTTTTTTTCATGTTTGCAGTAAATCAAGTAAACCTGTTTTTCTCTTTCGCTCCCGCCACTTGTTGACGCGCGAAGCAGCACTTGTACTTGGAGAACCCGTGACTAACAGCATAAACAGCCTGGGATTCTCAGGTCCTGCTCCAGTACCTCCTCTGCCTGCGGCTCCAGGTCTCACCCCTCGGGTCAAGGGGATGCTCCCGCTGAGTTGCGTTGTGCCAGTTGGCGAGATTTTGCACTTTCTGCCCCAAAATTGCATCTGAAGCTGGGTTGTCACGCTCAGCACCGAGCGGGTGCCCCGGCCCAGGTGGGAAGGGGGTCGATGTGGATGAGAACCCTCGGGCTGATCGCTCTGAACTTCCCTCTCCGCTCAGCGGATGCCAGCGGGGACCTTCCCTGGGACCTTCCTCTGCGGGGTGGGTACCCAGGGCAGAGTGACGAAGGCAGGGCTGTCAAGACACTAACGCTGCTGAAATTAAAAATGGAAAGGAAAAGGGGAAAAAAAGAAAAAGGGAAGCCAAATTCAGTTACTCTTCAGAGCCGGAGGAAAGGAGTCAGCCTGTTACACAGCCTTTACTCCGCCCCTGCTAAACTCTACCCATTGAACAAGTCTAATGAGTAACTATCAGTATATGTCAGCTGTTATTTCAGTCCTGGCAACATCTGCATTTAGAGAACATCTGTTTTTTCTGTGAAGTTGTGTTATAGTTAACATATCAGTATTTAATTCTTCTACTATTTTTTTTTATTTAAATCTTCAACCTGTTCCATGAGTACCGTGCTAGCGGTATGCATGAAAACAAAACTCAGTGGTGCAAAGTTACTATAAATCAATGAACTTCTCCTTCCCATGTTCTTCCCCAGCTCCAGAGCCCTGCCTTGTGCTGCTTCATCATACTGACTCGAAATAAACTGAATAGAAGTTGCAACATCTTAGCACATTTCACATCAGGATATTCCTGGCACACACTGAAAAGCATCTATTTTAATGGAATTTGAGGGAGGGTGTGTAACAATTTAGCTGGTTGTTGGGAGGAGGTGCCTGTATCAATAGCGACTGAGGCATCTCAAGAGAAAAAGAAGAAACCTCCTGGGAGAGAAATGGTGTTGGGCTGTTGAAGCTTTCAGATCTCAGAGCATCCTCTATTTTATTTACAGCTCCTCTGTGACTAAATACTATTTTCCAATTACTATATTGTGTGTTTTTTTCAGTTGGTGTCCTTATCCTTTCTTTGAAGCAACGTGACCACATAGTAAACTGTTTTTGAGGAGCGTTTTCTGTTTGAGGTTAGAAGTTGAAACCACAGAGTTCCTTATCTTGTCTTTCTGCGACTGTTTTTATATGAGCTGAGCAAAAGAGCAAAGCTCTAGCAACTGAAATCTTCTTGTTTCCCTCTCCCCACCCATATTTTCGAGGCCACAGGAGGAGAAGTCTCCTGTAGGACCCAGCTGCTGGCTCTCTTTGGTTTTGTTGTCCGCAGATCAGGTATGAACGTGCTTCCAAAGGGTGGGCAGGGAGGGGAGGAAGGTGTCTAAGCTGGAAGGTGGAAAGCAGTCACCAGCCTGGTGTGGTTCCCCCTGAAACATGCTTTTGTGGCTTAGGAAAAAGCTCTGGAAAATGCAAAAAAGTTCATTTTCCTCCCCAAATTTTCATCATTCATTATTTAACTGCTGTGAATTCTTGCTAACAAACGTGTCTGGACACGAAAGCTGGTGGGAGTCTTGCTCGGTACCTGGGGCACTGGCCAGTGTGAAGGTGCTGGTTGGGGTCTGCTCTCATGGGCTGCAGGTTGGCATCTGGTGTGGGAGGGTAGCGACTGTCACTGCTGCCACCTGAAACAGCTTTAGTAACCCCCAAGGGAAGACCTTTGGGTGAGCCCAGGCGACAAAATCTGCTCTTGTGGTTCAATGTTAGGTTACAAGCTTATTAGAGACTTCCAACTGGGATGAACTGGGCCACCTTCCCAGGCAGAGATGGGGTTCCTGGGGGGCTGTGAGTGTCCGGTCCCTGCGCTACACCGTGCTCTGTTGGTACCTAGAGGCTTTTCAAACCTACCCAAGCTTTCACAAGCCTTGAAGTGCATTTTGAAGGCAATTGTTTTTCAGGTGCTCCAGTGGTCACACTGGATACATCCAATGTGATGTTTTTATACCAGGACAAGCGTGCTGGTACAAATAATTTTGTAAGGTTATCTCCTTGCAGCCTCCCAGAGTTGCACGGGTTCAACAACGTCTGGCCAAGCTGGATTTGGTACTTCGTCTTGATCTTTAACAACAGCCATACTTGGGCTTCTGTGGCTTTTTGACTCTGTGACCTTTAACTAAGAGGGAAAAGATTAAAAAAAAAAAAAGATAAACAGCTGCTTTGACATATCTGATATGTTATCATTATCTCCAAACAGTTGTTCCTTGCTGCGACAAGGTACCCAGCCGTTTCAAGCATCCTCGGGCAGAGAGCAACAAACGCTGCTTCCCGCGCTCCCTCCCCTCATCTTCGTCACATTAAACCAGCCCCAAAGGCACAAATGGCACAAAATCTGCCCCGGAGCACCCGGAGCACCAAGAGGCTGAGGAGGAGGAGGAGGTGGAGAAGGAGGAGGCAGTGAGCGCAGGAGTGACCGACAGAAAGTCAACAGTGCACGACTGACTAGGTACCCTCACCTCCTAAAGCTCTCCGCTGGGTTCAGGAGATGACACAATTTTTCTAGCGGTCGCCTCGATCGAGGGATTGATTTCTGAGCAAAAACATTTGTAGTATTGAACCCAGGGCGGCGTTCGCTATTGGCGCGCAGCTGTCAGCGAATACATGGAAATTTCGCCCGAGAAACAGAATTAGTTCCATTACCTGGGCACCCATCGTGGAAACACAGCGCTGGTAATGACCTGGGTTTAGTGCCAGCTCTCAGAAACTCCGGCTTTGCTCTGGAATAAGACGGCGAGGGGGGCTGCGTTTGGACAAAGGCTTCCTGCTGGCAGAAGCTGCTTCCGAATTGCTTGTCGAGCTCCGCGCGAGCCCGGACGGCTTCACCTCGGTGGGTGACTTCTCCCCACCGCTCGGCCCTTATCTCAAAGTCCAAACTGAATCCTGCTCCTCCTTCAGGCACCGGGACCTTGCTCCTCGCCTGCCACCTCTGAGAGGTGTTCCCTGCCTCCGTTTCTGCTGGTACCTGTCACTAAAGCTGTTCCCATCCTCTTCCCACTCACGTCTTCCCTGGGAGGGCCCTTAGTGACCCCAGAACTTATAAGCACAGCTCTCTATCTTCTGTGTATTAGAGATAGCTTTTGTACGCCTTTCCTAAATACCAAAGGACAGAAACATAAACCGCGTTTCAGGTTGGCCTCTATAGCTCCATTAACCTCATAGATTTTAGGGGTAAACCCTCTTTCACATGGGATCAGCCACCATTTCACCTCCCACAGTTCTCCTCTGCAACGCCATGGTGTTTAACCTAACGTTTGCCTTGCCGGTTAACTGCTCCCCGTCCCACCCGCCGGGACTTGGCAGGGGTTCGGGTTCCCAGCTCCGGGGTCCCAGCCGGGGGGGGTGATTGCAGGATACGACGGCATTGCCGTCCCACCACGTGTGACCGGTACCCTTCCCAAATGGAGGCTCCTGACGTGCTACGTCACCTTGGAAAAGGCATCTCCTCGATAGCTACTTCATCTCCTGAACAAAGCAAGGCCTGATATCTCTTAGATATGAGGACGCGGTGTCATTCTTCCCCTCCCTCTTCGTTAATTTGCTTTTACAGCTCATAGGAGCCACTGGTACCCAGGGCGGGCGCTGCTCGGCTGGGGCTACCTGGTGGCCGGAGCTGCAGAGGGGATGGGAGACCGAAGGGCGCCTGGCGGTGATGGCGTGAGGCATCCTTCTGAGGGACAGACCCCGACGTGCCGCAGCCCTGCCCGAGCACCAGCCCGGCCACCGCTGCGGGCCGGCATGAGGGCAACATGTCCCATCCAGAGGCAACATATTCCAGGTCTGGAGGGAGGTGTCTCCTCCTTCCCGCCCGCCATCGAGGAAGGGGGGTGACCTGCTCAGCTCTAGCTACTTGTTAAATATCCACGATTAAAGCCTGTACATCCCACTCGGCGTTAAATTAAGGTTTGCAAACAGCCCAGGAGTGAAAGGCATCCTGTGGCTGTGCAAGGTCATCATGGCTGAAGGTGTCCTCATCTGCCCGGCGCGAGGCTGAAGCACATTTCCATGAACTGGAGCTGGTTGAAGAACCCAGCAACTTCTCTCTTTCCATATTTTTCTATTTTGCTAATTCATCTGTTGCACAAAGGGGTGGATTGACAGGTCTTGCAGCATGTTCTGAACCATAGGTTGAGAGCATCCTTCCCCCAGACACTTGCAGAGGTTGCAGCACGTTTGGGTGCTGCAGGAGGCAGACCAAGCAGCCAGCACCCCACTCTTCCCGCAGCTTCTCCCCAGTTTGCCCTTAGTGGGGCGGGGGTGCAGAGCTGCTGTGATTGCCTTTGCCGGTCCTCAGGGGACATTTCCCCCATCCGACCCCACCCAGGTCCCCGATGCGTGCCTCTGAGAGGACCCAAAACCTGGTGCTGGCCACAGGCCCGCACGCGGAGGTGAGCTCAGCCCTCTGGCCTCGCTGGAGGCTGAAAGCATCCCTCCATGGGCCCTCCTTGCCTTGGCCTGTCTCGCTCCCTTTCTCCGCTTTATTTCCTGTGACGAATTTGCCGTGCCGGGTCTGTGGAAAGCAGCTGGAAGAGTTTCATGCCTGCGGTGTTTTTCTCCTTCTTCATTCCCCTCAGCAGGCTTGGATCTATTCAAATCTCCCTTTTTTCTCTCTTTTTCTTTCTTCCCAGCACAGCTTCCTACAGTTTCAGCTTTTTGGCTGACTCCAGGCTTGAAATCTGTCTTTCCTCTTCCCCCGTGCTTCCTCCTGCGGTAACCCTTCGTGCGCCATGGGATTGCTTTCCGCAAGCACATGGATGTGTGTTACGAAGAGCGCAGCGGAAAGCTGTTGCCTTTTCAGTGGGAGGGCTCCCACTGCTCCCAAATTACCCCCTTAACCTCCCGGAGCTGGCGGGAGCATCGGCCGCTTCACCCTGCAGATGCAGATGCGGGAGGGAAGAGCATCGGGGTGCCATGCCTCCGGCATCTCTGCAGCTCCTCACCCTCCCGTGGGCTTTTTCCAGGAAAAAGCGGCTGTGATCCCTGTGTCAGAGCTGCTGGGACATGAGGTCTTCCTCACCCCTCAGCCCTCCTCATGTTTTTAGGATTCGTCATGAAGTTACCAGCACCTGCTCTGAGTGACGGTAAATTTCTGAAGCCACCGGTGAAGAAACCAGCCTGATGCCCCAATTGAACATCGTTCCCTTTCAGTGCCCCACTGTCCCCCTCCTTTCTCTCTTTGGCTTTGTCCTAATATTACAGGCAACACCCAAAAAAGCTACGTATCGGGAATCCCATGGCGAAAAGTTTTCAGGGCACACTGCAAGCTGTGCCGGCTCCATCCTGCAGACGGGTAAGGCGGGTAGATGCCCAGCATCTTGGCACACAGGAGGACGGCAGGATCAGGCCCTTTGGGATAGGGCAGCCATGTCTCGGGCTTGGATACCCCCAGTTTTGACGGCATAAATGCAAACGCATTTCTGGCCATCTCCTGTCTTTTGGGGGACTGGCCGCAGTCTGATCCGGGAGGGCCAGCAGTCAGCTGCTTTTCTATTTAGAAGATGCCTGCGCAGCTGGGAGCCTGCACTGGGACACCAGTACAATGCCCCACCGCTGGCCAGCCACACTGCTGGCAAGGGCCCGCGCACGTCCAGCGCTTGCGGGACGCGGGTACCCGTCACCTCAGCTGTTGCTGTATCAGCGGTGGTGGCTTCACATTATTAGATAACAGTTAGAATAAGGCAGGATGAGTTATCAGAGGGGAACGGGGACCCTCGCTGGGCTTTTAGCAACCTACCGAACAGCCAGGAGCTGCAACAGAAAAGGACATTTTTGCTTTTACACTGAATTTAACCATATTGGTGAGCTGGTCTGACGATTTCCCTCCCCTCTCAGCGGGGTGTATCCGTGTGATGACTACGTGCGTGTCTGTTTCGGGATGCCGTGCGCCGCGTGTATACAGTCATAGACTCTGAGGATGGAACTTTTAAAAATATTATTATTATCACAAACGAATGCTTACGCACAATAGTGTGACGTTGGCACCCGCTTCCCAAATAGCTGGTGCCTGATGGCTTGAGTCAGACGCGGCTCTCTGTACGCCGCTTCCTGGAACAGATCCCCAGGTACCACAGTTAACCACCTCAAGTTTATGCTCCAGGTCGGGCAGCTCTTTTGGGGTTTGTTTTTGTTTAAGAAATGTATTCACCAAAAATATGCTCTTGCTCATCTGGAATTTTTTTTGGATGTTAATCAAGCCAACGGCAACAAAGCAAGAGTCATCCTTGTTGGACTGGTCAACCTCATCTCTCTTTTTAAACAAGCCAGGCGTTCCCAGCTCCCAGCCCCGCTGGGTCCGTGCCCCCATCCCGGCAGCAGCGTGCGGGACAGGCTCAGCACCCGGCAGACCCAGCCTGCTCAGAAGCGAATGGCAAAGGAAAGACCCCCACC
>NW_010535160.1:0-15211 GCF_000687285.1 Phaethon lepturus | reverse complement strand
AAAAAAAAAAAAAAAGGGGTCACTGTCCAGAAATACTCTTCCCGATTTTCACTTCACTTTTTCTCTGTGGGTTGGTTGGGGGGCTTTTTTCATATCATTTCATGGCATTTCATTAGTGCTGCGTATTATATAAGAACATCTTACTATTTTTTTATTCTGTTTCATTTTAAAACTATTAAAACCATCTGCCACTTAGTAAACACTAACATATTTTCTTTTCTAGATCAAAGTGTCTCCTGTCTGTGTTGTAATGGAAGTTTGACATTATTTTTTTTACAAGACAGGCAGGAGACACTTTGATCAGGTGCCAAACTGTTTCACTACAACAAACAGGCAACACTCTGAGCTAGAAATGATAAGATGTTATTATGCGCCGTGAAGATTTCACGACATGTCAGCCGTAATGTTAAAAAAACCCTACAGAACATATAGCATTCAAAATATCACCGTGAAATTCCAGATTTTTTCAAAAATGAACAATTTATGAATTGAAAGCGTTCCTTTTACGTTTTTCTCTACAAAGCTGTGACCTTTTTGTGGCATTTTTTGAATATTTTTTGTAGTCTTTTTCATGTCAGCAAATCGGTATCTTCTGTCAAAAACGTCCCATTGAAAAAATTCTGATGGAGTCGACTTAAAAAGCTTTTCTTGAAAGCCTTTTTTATATACAAAAGATTATTGTCCCTGTCAGAGAACAAAAGAATCACCTGCTGGCTTTTTTGTCATTCCTAAATAAATTAATTGCTCGAGGATTACTTCATCCATGTTTCTCAAACGCGCCGCTCCCCACCGCTCCCACCAGCCCCCCGTACAGGTTTGCCTTTTATCCCGGGACGCAGAATGCCTCCACAGAGAGCCCCCGGCTTCCCAACAACACAAACACTGCAGCTACACGCTGAGGAAAAAAAGGAAAACATGCACATTGTCATTTCTGTCTTAATTTGCATGTTGAAAAGGAGAAGAGCTCTCCCATAGTAACCTACGCCAAGCGCCTGGGCGCTGACGAGGGGCTGGGCATGAGTGTGAACCCCCTGAACACGGGAGCTGTAGGTGGAGCAGGAGAAGGCAACCAGCCCCTCTCCCTCCCCTCTAAAAGCAGATCTACTCCTGCTTTGTCAAGAAAAGCTTTTCTAGCTTCCCAGGTGGACAGCCACAGCCTCGGTGATGGCCAAGGGTTAGTTGTCTCCAATGGGCACGGCAACTGGAGGGGGCGTCCGCGGCCCAGAATAACTGGTAGCAGAAGGGCAGCGGCACGCACGAGGGGAGCCTGTCTCACCAGCGGGGAAAGACGGGCACTCCTCATTTGAACCTTGCAGTTTATCTCACCCTAAAAGAAGCAAGAAACTTCAAGGGCCCGGAATTTGGTTCTCTACAATGATTATAAAGGAATCAAGGATGACTGTTGTAGAAACCAGACAAAAGCTGCATCAAAGAAAAGGCTGATTGTGTATTAGGGGAAAAAAACTTTGCAAAACCTGGATGAGGTTTCCCAGAGGGGCTGTGGGATCTTCATCCCTGGAGTTTTCCAAAACTCAGCTGAACACGGCCCTGAGTGACCTGCTCTAACAGCAAGTTAGCCCCACTTTGAGTGGGGAGTTGGATCAGATGCCCTCCACAGTTCCCTTAAAGTCAGTCTATATCCATGTTACAACATCCCTACAATTATATGGGATGAATCCCAACCCAGGAGATAAGAAATCTCAGGTTTGCCTGAACACTGGTCTTGCATCCTCACCTGCAGCCCACTGCAGCAATGGCGTTTGCCGTGTTGGTGGTGGTGCAGATCCTCATCTCCCATGCCGGGCATGTGCCACAGCACTCAACCCTTTCAAGAGAAAGTCCTCGGCTTCCCGGATAACTTCATTTCAAAACACGCATTTGAACTCTTCTGGGGTTGAAGGACTTGCAAGGCGTCACCCAAGGTCAGGAGGAGACCCCAGGCAGTGTCGGTCTGCGGGCATTTCGGCACGGGGAGTTGTTTGTAGCAAGAAAGCCACATGCTGGTGCAGCATCAACACGCGGAGCACGTCCAAGCACAGCCCAGGCCACGGCACGCCGGGGTTTTGTGTCAGTACGTGCAGTACGAACAGACGCCAAGCGCGGGCCGCTTCACGTTTAGGTCTGCTTTCCTCCCTGATGCTTCAAGCCAGCGGGTGTCACCGTCCCAAGAATGACTTCCCAGCATTGGCAAAGCAAAGGCTGCTCAAGAAATGACTGAGTCTTAGCTCATCTTCTCCCCTGCTAACTGCAGTCTGTTTAGAAACAAAAGCCACAGGATTGTGCACATTTGTCATTTCGACCCAGCGGTAAGTACTTTAACGTGCAATAAATCATTACTGAGAGAAAAGGTCAGAAATCCAGAGCCCAGGAGGCTTAGAGGGGTGTGTTGGGCATTGCAAACCAACCAACAGGAAAGTTCCAACCCAGGAAAGTCAGGTGTTTCATCTCCTAGGATTTCACCAAAATTCACAGCTTTCACGCTTTTTTTCCTGAAAGACTGTATTCAGGGTGCAGAATTCAGTATTTTCTCCCCTATGAGAAGAGGACCTGCTTTCCACAGGTTATTTATTGACTATTATTACTGGTTGTCTGTTAGCACTTCTTCCCTTTTCTTGGCCTCTCCAGGCAAAAACCAAAGCTCTTCCTACCACCTGTGATGCTTTGGTACCCCACGGGGTTAGCAATTAGCTTGTGCTGTTCGCCCAGGCTGGATGACCCAGGCAACCACACTGCCCAGCACGCCCGAGGACTTCCCTCCTCACCGAGAGAGGGAACCCACCTGGGAAGTGACAACCACAACTCCCAAAGAGCCCGTCTCTTCCCAAATGAAAACACTATGGAGCTGTGGCCGAAATACAAGAGTTGTTTGCCAACAGGTCAGAAATGTCTACAAAAATCTCCCCTCTGGCCCAGCACGAGGACCAGCTGGTGCCCAGGAGCAGATGACCACCACGTGGCACCGTGAGTCTGTCCTGTTGGAGGGGGCTCCACCAGCCATGCCCGTTCGCCTCAGCGAATAAGGACTTTGATTTGGGCTAGCCAGGGGGGTAGGGGTGATGCACGCCAGGATAAACAGAGTTCGTGGGCCACAGCAGACACCCTTGGAGAGGCGCAGCGTGGCCTTCAGTCGCTCGTCTGTGCTTGGCAGCCTCTGCCGTGCCGGTACTGCCTGTACAGCAGGCAGCACATCCCCACCTTTCGCCAGCGGGAAGAATTTGAAGATTGCCCAGGTGCTGAGGAGCACTATACGCTAGCAGTCCGGGTCCCAAGTGTGTCATTTAAACAGGTTTTCGTAAGATGTTCATGCCTCTCCCGGCACCAAAGACATCTCCAGAAGGACTGGTCTATTACCCCGCTGCCCCTCTTCGAAGCGCCTTGACCCCATCAAGTAAACGCTGCAGGAAACCCTTCGTATGTACCCGCTCCGGAGAGGCCCTTGGGTTTAACCTCGTCAGGATGCATCTGCCGGAGCGGCAACATGCTGCATGTTCGGTCTCCCTGTTTGCACGGGTGGGGGGAAGAGGCTGCCGACGTAGCCATTTTCCAGATGGAGCGGTCCCATACGCACCCAGACCGTTGTTAGCGGTTGCCAGCCTCCCACGGTACACGGGAATCGCCTCACCTGTAATTACAGGGCTGCGGCGTTTTGCTTAATTGCTTGGCTGACAGTAGAATACAGCTGTCAAAGGAATTGCCCCCTTGGAAATCTCCCTTTCCACACATTTTGGGACACTCAAGAGAAACGAATTCTCCTAGCAGGCAGATATAGTTTCATGGAGCTGGGGGAGAAAAGGGTCGAACTTCTAATTTTTCAAAGAACAGCTCTCTTTGCTGCGCTCCCAATGTAGTTCTGCAAAGACAACAGCACACGTAGGGGACTGGAGATGGGATCGTTACCGCAGCCGGTTATTTTTGTTGGAAATGGCCCTTGCTATTTTTCAGTCTGGTTGATTCAGCCAGCGGTTTCCAGAGAACAAACAAGTCAGTGCTTTCTCTTGACCCTTCATTGCAAAACGCAACCTGAGCTTTAGGAAACTTCTTGTCGGAGGGTTCCCATTCCTCGGACCTGCCCTCGCCGCTGGGGCCAGCGTGAGAAAACGCCGAGGGCTGTCGGGTGGCTGTCCCACCAGGCCAGAAGGGCACTAGCCCTGGCTGCCTGAGCATGGTCTGTGAGAGCCCCTTCTCCAAGGAAGCGATCTGCCGCTGAGCAGTCGGTGCTGCACAGTGCCCACGCTGCAGATGCTGTAATCAAAGCACTCCCGAGTGCCTTTCGGGGTGAATGAACGAACGCTGTCGCTTCTGAAGAGAAAGCAAAGTCTGATGTTGAGAGGCTCGGTACAGCTGTAAGCATCGGTGCGACCCCGATTCCAACGCTGCGTCTCCTCCGCTGTTTGCACGCTCAAAGCGAGCGGCCGTTTGCCTTCTCCTTTCTTTGTGAACAAGGTTGCAACCTTTATTCCTGCCTTGAGGAACAGATTGAATTTCTTTTGATGATCCAGAGTGAGGTCACCATTTATTCCCTCTCCAAAAGGAACTAGTATTTCAGCTTGAATATTTGTATATAATATGAGTGACCGGACAAAATACTGTGGGTACAAAAATGCTCCCTAATAAAGAAATCGATAAAAGGTATTTAAGATTAAAGATCCAACATACACTTTCTTACCTTGAAACTGTCACGTGTCAAGAAAAAAAACTTCGTCCCCACTTTGTGAACCGGGAAGATTGATCCTGTGTTTCTGTTTAACCCCAAACCCTTAATTAATTCGTTGCAGGATCAGAGCACCATAACACCAAAGGCAGCTTGTGCTACTGTCAGAGCACAAGAACAAGGCACAGCAACTTTGCTCCAATACGATTTCAGAGCTGTCAAAGCCTCCAAAAACCTCCTAAGTCAGGCCCGAATGTGCCATTTAATCTTAAGAAATAATTGGATGTTTCTTTTCTCTTATTTCTTTTCTGATTTCTGGCTCGATGTATTGCAGCTCATTGGTATTTTCAGCTCTTTTCCTCAGAAACTGAAGGCTAGAAGCTGACTCATTCTTACTAGAAGGTACCAGTCTCATAGGAGCAGCATAATTTCAGGAGCTCAGATTTTAACAGGAAATCAAATCTATCTGGCATTACGATAAGGTCATCAGAAATGAGCAATACTCAAGGTGTATCCTGGGTTTGTTTCTAACATAGATCATAGCATATATACATATATATATATATATGTCTGTACTGATGTTGCCAAGTAGCCTCATTAGCAACCTTTGGAGTTATATATAGCTAGAAATGGAGTTTTGTGGAAATTTAGGCTAAAAGTAAAGGTTGTTATTCTTTTCCCTCTTTTTAAAAAGAAAAAGGAAATTGATGTCTGTGAGTTTTCACAGGCAACATCTCATAATGGTGGACGTGCTTTCATTTAAACCTTCCCTTAGCTGGGTTGGCCTCAGCCCTGCCAGGATGACATCCTCATCAGAGAAAGAGAAAGCAAAACTCTGCACAGAAACAAAACTGAGCCATTTAACGATGTCATGTCTAATGAAAAGCAAATAAAACCAATGCTAATAAGGGATGCCATTACCCAAAGTCCCCTCCTTTTCTGAAAGCAGAGAATGACTTCTTTTAAGTACCCAAGCGGGCAGGCGAGGGTGGTGAAGGTGAGGACACAAGGTCTGCGGAGGACACCACGTTAGCCACGCGAGCCTAGCTGATACTTCAAGGCGAGGACTTGCAGAGGAGCTCACGACACCGAGTGCCACCCAGGGCAGAAATCTCCATGTCTGAAGTGATGCCCATGGGCTAAGAGCACGGATCGGGGCCAGTGCCCGGCTCCAGCTGTGCTGCCATGCTGGGGGGGCAAGCACGAGCACTGGGGAGCCTGGGGAGACAGACTGGAAAGGGACAACTGGGGAACAACTGCTCTTGCAGAGTGAGCAAAAGGATGGAAAGGGATTTAAACACATGCCTGGAGGACCCGTCGGAAGGCAACTCTAAAACGTGGGTGTCAGCTGCAGCCTCCGGTTTGGGAAGTCTCAGAGTTGTTGGCTGCTGGAAGGTGAGAAGATGCTCCGGGACAAGGACGGCCCCACGCCTTCCCTCCTGTCTCTGCTGCTGGCCACAGCTAGTCAGAGGTGGGACGTTACGGATGGATAACACACTGCGTTGCTCAATTTATTTATACTGAGCAGAAAACATGACTTTAAGTGTAGCAACATCAGTATCACAGTACTTACGCTGGATAGATAAGCAGGAACAGGCACTGCTAAAATACAACCATGCTCACACTAGGAGGTCCCATGACCCCAGCAAGGGGCTTGACCTCTAACAGAAACACCTACCTTGAAGAACATAGCCACATTTTTTTGGGCAGTACTTCGGCCATGGCTTTTAAGGGACGAGTTGGCAGGTGGTGTTCCCGTATCGGGGTGCAGTATTTTTATGCCAGGCACTTCACTAAGCAGCGTGTTTTCCACTCATGCCCTGGGTGCTGCAGCACAGACTTGGTCGTGCAGGAGCTGGAACAGTGATGAACTGTCAGGCTGTGCTGGAAGGTCTCTTTCTTCCCCTTGGAGTGGACTGGGGTAAGATTTTCACAACCAAATTCTGCACATGGTGATTTTTGGTGGGTTTCCCTCACCTTCTGCAGGGTGTTTTTTGTTGGGATTGGGGTTTTTTTTGCATTGACTGTTCTTCTTGATTAATTCAAATGCCCACCTTAAATTTGTCTTGAGGAAAGGCAAAGGATCTAACCCTCCTGTAAAGAATAGGCTGTAGACACGAGAGTCTTTTCATCTCTAAATTACTAGTAACTGTATTTCCACATCCCCAAAAGGAAGCCTTTTTAAAGAAAGGGGCGTTTGCCACTGAAGCAGCATGGGGAAATGCAAAGCGAGTCGTGGCGCGGGTTGGTTTTACCTCCGGGCTGACTGCGAGCAGCCACGCCGAGATGAAATAAAAGTGCCGTGGAAAACCGGAGTGTTTTCCCCTGGGCTACGGGGTGCAGAGGCGCAGCCCTCTCCTTGCCCTGCCTGCCTCAGCACTCGCCGGGGCCATTAACCCTCACGAGCAGCACCACAGCTCCTCGAGGGAAGGGTGGGTGGGCAATGGCCAGCTGGGAGCCCCCCTCCAATGTCGCCTGGTCTTGCAAGCCCTCCACCTTCTGATCCACTGGGCTTAGCATGGATGGCCTGGGGGGATCTGGGCACATACATCTGCTCTGCCAAAACCCAGAGTGCCCAGGAGCAAGTTTAAGCACTGCAGGCATTGAGGATGCTCCAGCAGAAAAACAGCTACAAACCTCCTCTGCTGGGAACCCTTTAAAAGAGAGAGGGGCCCGTGCTAGACTTCCCTTCCCCTGTAAGATTTCACTTCATTTTTTAAAAATATATTAAGAACATCAGTATTATGAGAGAGTGAACAATAATTTTAAAAAAAGGGTGCTCTCATCAAGCCTTTTCAAATTTTCCCTCTTCTGCATGCAGGTCACCCCGGCAGCTTGGCCCTGGTATCTGCTCCCAGACCTCACTGGCTACCAAGGCCACCAAGGCAGGGCTGGAGTAAAATCACCGCCCTGCTCTGGCATTTCCAATGTCGATCTGTATTGGCATCCAACAGGTCACATGAGAATAGGGCCTCTCCCATCATCTCCCTCTCTCCTCAGTCTACCTGAGCACCCCCAGCCCTGACTTATTTGTGTCCTATCGTTGGTTGGAGCTGCTTCAGTTTCCTCCACGTGCCCTGGCAATACAGCTACTGCCGTTCCTTAGAAAGCCCGAGTACATTTATGCACTTAAGTAGTAAACAAGAGTAATTGCCTTCGGAGCAAGCAGGCTGCCCTGCTCAGATCCTCTACACGAGCCCATTAAATGGGGAGCTGCTGTTCATTAAGAGCATGACTGAACTTGATCCACCAGCATTGCTGACTGGATTTAAAGTTAAAGCTGATGGAGATGGGGCGAAGGGCAAAGGGACTTTTTCCCACACCACCTACGAGTACTTACACTTCCATCCCCTTCTCACCTGCCCCCGACAGACCTGAAGCACTTTTATTGTCGCAGTTGGGGTGGGCGCCTTGTGAGCGGCAGATGGAGAAAGCCCATGGCTGCAGGGCGCTTACCAAGGCTTTGCTAAATCCCACACTCAGGGGGTAGGGACAGGTACAGCACCCCAACCCATCGGGGCTATAGTCAGCTGCATTGTCCTGGTCGCCGTTTGCTTTTCTCCCATCCCAGGTAAGCACCAAACCTGCCTCTCTATCAGCCGGGGGCCGCTGCTCCCTGAAGGCAGGAAAGCTCACAGGGAGCTGTCGGCCACATCCACTCCCCACGCTCACCTTCGCTTCTCTTCGGGTTTGGGGTTTTTGTCAACTGCACCTTTTCGACAACGAAGCCCACGCAAACCTCCCTTCTGACTGCTTTCACTTGGGATTTTGTGAGCCTTTATAATCAGTTCTTAGAAATGCTTTAAGCAAGACCACGAAAGCACTTCGTAACATCCTTCTGGAGCATTTTTAAACAAGGCTGTGGTACATCACTTGGAGGTCACATTTACCTTGAGGACCCAGGAAATATTTCCAAAGACCTGTTCCTCACAGAGGCTCGGTGGGTCTGGTCGGCCCAGGAGGCATTTGGGCTTCACCTCGGTCACCTCACAGGGACACTGCAAACAAGAATGGTGGCCCTGGAGGCGGCTGGCACCAGGGGGTATGCACTTACACCACTGGAGACTGAAAATAAAGAAGTCAGACTTCTTTTGGTATGAATGTTCCCATCAATTTGTCATGCTTTCATGCCCATGCAAAAGGTGCAATTATTTACCCCCGGTGCACCTTTGGACCTTCTTCATCCTACCTCCCAACGCACAAAGACGCTACTCTGGAGCGACCACTTTCGCTATGTTCTAACACAGATTTCGTGGCTCCCGACTGGTGCCAAGTTTCTAGCTTCTCTCCGGCTTTGCAAGGACGAAGAAATGAACTCCAACGGGTCCTCATTTCAAGCATCTGTATGCAGGGCCAGCAAGGGCAGGAGGGAGAAGCACCGGAGCAGAGCCCTGCAGGCTGCAGCCCCGGCGAGCCCATGGCGTTGGAGGGCACTCTGCTCTGGCAGCGGCTGGTTTCACAGAGATCGTGAGTTTAAGCACATATCTAATTGAATTGCAGATGTCTTTTCTGATGGCTATCTGGTAGCAAAGCTTTGATTAAAGCAGCAGCAGAGAGGCAGAACCGGCTGGTTCTCAGTAATAAAGCTAATGGAAGGAAGAATGACCATTCACGCCAGCCTCCCCGGGGAGTACAATGCAGGGAGACACTTTCAACAAGATTTTTGGGGGAGATCTGAGAGCTCAGCACAGATAGCCAGCTTCCAACTCCTAGATATCCTGAATGTATGTTGGACTGGAAAGCAGATGACAGTAATTGAAATAATCCACAAATAAGCTCATCTCCCTTCCTTCCCATACTCCCTGATGAGCAACAGATCTGCTTTCCTTTCTGAAGCCCACAGAGGTTTGTTCTTCTTGACTTTGTTTTTTAAAGGCTGACAAATTTTATTTGCTGACCTTTTGTTACTTCCAAGACTCAGGTGAATTTGCCCTGAGCTTGCACTTACCAGATCTCAACCTCTCGCCGTTTTACAGTGCCTTTAGAGGTCCAAAGAGGGAGAACTTTAACACTGCTTTCAGTCCACCCAAACTAGGAGGCTGTAAATTGGAGTGTTGAGACCTTTTTTTTTTTTTTTCCCCCTGTAGCTGCTTTCTCATGACAACTTGAACCGCATCCAATACGTATTACCACATATACACCACGGAAAAGCCACCCCCACCCAACGCAGCTGAAGAATCACAGTTAAGCTTCAAGATGACCTAAGAACCTGGCTTAGATCAGGAACAAGGTTTTTGAGAACTGTTGTCCCTTTCCTCAGCTGTTACACTGTACCCAAACTCCCCTTGTGCTATGTTTTTGAGGCCTGTTGGCCATGTCCTACCCAAACTCTCTTACCTCTTGGCCCAGCACAACTTTCCTGGGGGCATCTCGGTGAACCACCACCTGGGACTTAGTTTCACAGAAAGTCATTGCAGTTTTGTTCATTTTCCCTTTTGAACCGCTGCCCTTTTCCAACGTATTTACAATGCAAGGAAGTCAGTTTATTCATGGTTTGGCTTTTAACTTCGTTGTTGAGCTTGGCTTTGCTCCTGTTGGAAATTGGACCCCGATTCAGGAGGGCAGTTGCCAGTGTCTGCTGAAACTCCTTGCCATGGGATTTTTTCAAACACGCCGTTTGCTGGCCTAGCTCAGCACGTACTAAATGCAGTCGGAAGAGTCTGCTTACTCATCGCAGGAAAGGGATCAGGCCAATGGCAGGTGTTTTCAGAGTATCCTCAAACAAGCATTTAAAATGCCAAAGCTCGTTCCAGACTTCCCAGGAGCTCCTTCCAGCAGCCATCCTCCGTTTAGTTTCGTACATCTGAAGTTACACAGACCAGCAAAGGTTGGAGTCGGGCTAATTTCCAGCTCAAGCAAAGCCTTGGATTTATAGCTCATTTCAGGCTCACCCCAGCAGAAAACCCTCCGCAGAAAGCTAAAATGCATCATCCCAAAGAGAGGAGAAAAGCAAGAAATAATGCAACGTCTGGTAAGACGTGAGCTGTTACTAAAGGACTCAAAATGCTTATTGAAAGGTATTGCGAATGGTATATATCTAGCTAAACAAACATGCCTTCAATCAGCAAGCTCAAGTATTGCTATTTCACCCTACAAGGAGTAAATAATAATTAACATTCTTTGTATTGAGGTTAATACATTCACTGTAGCTGCAGAAATCAAGGGTGGTAATTCCCAAATAGCCTCGCTGGGTTCTTTCTCCAGCTGAAAGATGGGATGCTGCCTCCGAGGCATTGATTTATTCCCTAAGAATTAGGGAGAGGCATCTCTAAGGCACTGCATTTACTCCATTGCTGCTGGGAGGTTTTGTCTGGGCGCTCTCCGACAGTTTTCAGGCATGTTATTGAAGCATATTTCTCTTCCCCAAGTATTTACAGAGTCCTCAGAATTTGAACAACCTGGACTTGCCTTAGAATTATTTGCCAAAAATTATTTGGTTAAAACAAAAAAAGCCACAAGAGGAAAAAACCAGCAACGTGGTCTGCGTGATCATTTGCTTAGATCAGTTTATCATATTGCTGTTAAAAATACAGCAATATGTGTGCAGCTAAATATCAACAAGAAGTTAAATGACAAACAGCTTGAATATAGCCTGAAGAGTTACTGAATAGGAGATATGCAGAGAATAAAAAGCCTGACATACAGAACACAGATTACATTTAATTTGATTCTCACTGTGGATGAAAACCTGAGCATTTCAGAGTTTGTACAAAGAAAAAGTCTGGTGGAAAAAGATGATGCTTTTGCCTATTGATAACACTTGATTTACAGTGCTCTGAAAAATTATTTGTTCTAGAACAAAAGCAAAAGTCAAAACAATTCATTCCAGAAGTATTACAACACAACTGACTGAAACGTCTAAGCTTTGTTTGGGTCTCAAGTACAGTTTCAGTCAATTTGAATCCATTTCATGGAGAGAGGCTAGTTTTGACAGAGCTATTGCTAAAATAGTCTCTGCAACAAAACGTTGCTCTGCCTAACTTTAGCAATTAATAGACAACTCCAAAAAACAGCTCTATAGTTTTAAATCCATTCGGTACCCAAGACTAAATGATCAGGTTTGCCAACATTGAAGCACAGTGTACTAAAATTATGAATACATTACTTGATTTCAGACTTCCAGATACTGTATTGAAGAACAGCTAAAAAAAAAAATCTTGGGATTTACAATATGCTCAGGCTGTTCTTTAAACAAAGTAAAAGAAACCAACCCAGAGGTCAATTTCTTTTTTGAACAAAAAAATAATTCTTTGCAAATTTTGGTCAGCGAAGCGGGTAAAAAAGCCAATCTGCACACTAAGATTGACTTTTTAATATACTCAGTGTTATGGCCTGGAAGTGCTAAAGAGACATTCAGAATATAAAGGCAACTGGAGACAATTAAGCCATTTAAAATGCACCAAAATTAGCACTCCTTTTGTCAGATCCAGATAATTCAAGTGCTGTTCTGCCACAAAGGCTATCATCAATTTCTAATTTTAGCTTAATCCATCAAAAAAAGCATCTCGCATTTCTCTCTGGCGTTTCCTCATTAAGAACACTCTTAAATTATATATTGAAGTCTCAAGAACACAAACTACAAATTAAAGTTCCCACACTCCCACAGAGACACACTCATGCACATGCTTTGATACACTAATCTTAATAAAGGTAACAACTGCTTGCGCTGTGATACAGCTAAGCGGTGCCTGAACTGCTGCACAATGAGTACCCAAAAGCAAGAATTTAGCTATAAATCATGCAAAAAAAAGGTGATCTGTCCTGCCTTTGAACCCTCAGCCTTCGCATTCTCTCTGCTACACCTGACTGTTCTCAAGAATATGAAGTTCCATCAGAATGGTACCTCCTGATTTCCATTATGAGGAGTAAATATTAAGTACAAAGTTTTTTACATGGTCTTAACACTTAAAAATGTAAGTCAGATTAATTCCTTGTACTCAAACCTTAGGACATTGCTTTCACGGTCAAAGTACTATCCTACCACTCCTCAAAAGGACTAACCATTTTATCCCATGAATTGTGAATATTGTTAAATATCCAAGATTCACATCCTTAACACCAGTAAAGAGAATCCACTGTAGAACTGCAAATTCTTTCGCTCCCCCAGACTAATCGCATCACATCTAGTCTTTCAGCTAGAAATTTGTAAGTTTAGATCTGATTAGATTTTAATTATTGTGACTAAAGAGAGAAAAAGTATTTTTTCAAATTGAAAGAGTTCTCTTCGCACAGGATTGGAAATTCTCCTCAACGCTTTCACAAGGCAAAATTAATACAAGTTTACATGATTTCAACTCACAAAAAAATAATTATCAAATAATCAAAGTAAGAGCTGTGGAGGTGAAAGTGAGAAAGCCTCAGACATCGAGATTTCAGCCTGGTCTCATCACTAGAGTTTGAGAGAAGGCGGTGCTACGGCTGACCTGCTGGGGAAGCTGTAATGCACACTGCCTTTATCACCCCAAATTAAGGGCATCAGAGCTGCTGCTGGCACAGGACGACCCATGCCCAGGCAAGGGCACAGTTTGCCGCTAAGGAACAACTGCTGCACGAGATTTATACTGTTACGGCCGATCACACAGCAGAAGCCTGCGCTCCTGTTTATCTACTACTTGATGTATAGAAGCCAGCAAACAGTCCTGACTGTATGGGATCAGATGAGGAGCTTTGCTCTTAGTCAGGGCCCCCTACTTCTCCCTCTCTCATTCGACTTCACACTTGCTACATTTTTAAGAAACTGTGGAAAGCGGGAGCTGCATTTTTAGCTGAAACTTTGAGAAAGCTCTAAAGCCAACAAGACAGGATCTTGCACCCAGACCCATGATTCCTGACATCACTGCTCGTGTAAAACTGCACCGCAACATGTTGGAAGTGATTGCAGTTAATCTTAGTACAATATACAAACAGTGATTTATCAACATTGTATGCTTTATTGAAAGTTGACAAGTGCAACAGTTAAATACATCGACGTGTTACAACTGTTTAGAGAACATGCACAAAAACATATGCATACTACTATACAGATCATATGCAAAAAATCCATACTGGGAAACCCAAATATATATTTTTTTAAATTCTTTGCTAGCAGGGTTTGGTAATTTTTGGAGTGGTTTTTCCCGTCTTGAACCAAACTACAATGAACAAAGATTTACTTCAAGATAATCAGCAGCCAGGGAACTTCAGAAGTTACACAAACAGCATAAATCTGCCAAATTCTGAACAGTTGCGTAGGTGCATTCTTATTTATGTAGCATTAAAAAAAAAAACCAAAACAAAACAGCTTTCCAAACTTCTTCAGATCAGCCAAGGAAACAACTAAACTTCAATCTGTACAACCTAAATAGTTACAGTTTTCTATTTTACAAAGTAATTACACTAAATACACAAATATACAGTAGGCAAATAACCTTCATTGTAATTATCCTATGACCCAACTGTACGTCACCTACCTGCTTTCTATATATAATATAGCTTTATGCACCTGTCCACTGCTTCAGAAAACGGTGCAAGTATTTGCACTTAAGGTATCAGGTGACGACTAAGTGTTAAACACTGAATTTACCTTTCTCCCTCTTCCTCTTAAGATCCTATGCACCAGTCCTCACTTTGGAACCCCAGTGCACTATGGGGGATTGAGCCATCACTTTTTGCTCCAGTCTATTTCTTCGTTATTTCCAAGCTCAAAAAGCACTTGTATCAGTTATATCACTGGATGAGCGGAAGATTTAAAAACAAACCAAAAATATTCAGGCATGCAGCTTTGTTTCTCAGCCACTTGCAGAAGCTGCTCAAGTCCCCAGTGTACTTGTGCTAATTCTCTGGAAGAAGTTTATTTTATTCAATCAACCTAAGAACAAAGACTCCTTCAAGCCAAAGGGGGAAGGGAAGGAAGAGAGAGACAGATGAGTTCATAATACAGGGAGGGGGAGAAGCCTCTCCTGATGCGTGCAGAGCATGGAGTCCTCAGTCTGGGCTGCAACGTGCATTGAAATGGATGAAGGGTGGCTGTGGCGGATTCCCGCTAGTCCTTCTTGCTCTGGGCAGTCCAGAGGCCAGCGATCACGATGGCAACAACATCTTGAACTACGCTGAAGGCCCTGACCCCTGTGATGCTGGCTGAGCAGGCTGCTGTGTTGTCCCTTGTGACTGGGAAGAGGAAGGTGGGGAACCAGTCTGCAGCTGTGCTTGGAACTGGGCAAGCTGCTCCGGGCTGGCGAGTGTTTTTAGCAGAGTGTTTTCTTGCTCCAGCTGGGAGTTCTTCTCTATCAGCTCTTTGATTTGCTCTTTGAGGACCTCCACTTCCTCCCTTACCGCATACATTAAGTGACTCTTTACCAGATCCTGAAAGGCAGAAGAGAGCACGTGCGTTAGGAAAGCAGCCCAGGGCCAGCGCAGGCTCCCACCCAGCTCAGCTAGAGATGCAGTGGATCCACCTACACACAGAGCCGGCACGACCCGCTCAGGCGAAGACCATCCCAGCGGGATGCCCGCGGGGCCAGCAGACGTCCGGCGCTGGTACTCGGGGCGGGTAAAGTCCACCCTCGCAGGGACCACGACGTG
>NW_010535159.1:802-2568 GCF_000687285.1 Phaethon lepturus | reverse complement strand
CAAAAATATGCTGTGCTTTGGCCACTGCCACGAGGTCGAAGCGATGCCTGCATAGACAGCGTGCTTCTCAGACACCTTTGGAACAGCCACGGTGAACGTTCGTTTGTAGCAAGTCATTGTGGCCAACGATAGAAGATCTGTATTTTTGATTTGTACAGGCACAAGCTGACTGTGAACCTGGCAGCCTGCTGACTTGACTGACATCATAGGCTGGGATAATTGATTGGCATGGCCCAGCTTCCTCTGCTGACCCAGACCCCGGGTTTGGTTTGTTGCAAGAAATGGATAAGCTGTCTGTGTGCGTAGGCATTGCTCATAGCTGACAATGTGGCTGTTCTGGGATACAGATGTGTGTGTATGTATCAGCCCTGGAAACAGTGCATTTTAACGTACCCAGGTGTTGGTTTGGGTTCTTTTTATTTATTTTATTCTCTCCCATGCTTCTGTGATGTAGGAAATGGAGCGCTGCCTTGCCTTAAAACCCACCACTGCATTGCCGCTAGTTATGACGTGATAAAGTTACAACCCAATTCATTAAGGGAAGAAACATTCCTCTTCAATTTGATTGCCAGTAATTATTCACTAGATGCATAGAATCACTCATGCTTGAATACCAGGGAATTGCATGTGGGGGAAACAGTAAATGTATAGACCAACAGAACATACATATTTTCAACTGAGTTATAACTTGGCATCAACTTGAATTGTGCCATGTTTCAGCACAAAGGCGTCTTCTCTTGATTTTTGGACATGGTGTTAATTCCCAGCCCAGCTTCCCCATAAAGAGTACTGCATTTCCACTTACGCACAGAGCAGCACAACTTTATTTTAAGCCATTTCTATTTCCTCATTTCTTTATTAGTACTTTAACTGAATAAAGCACACTTACAAAGGCAAACTGGCATATATCACCTCTTCCAGATCTGCACTACCACCAACTAGCTCTTGTCTCTGTATAGCAGCTACTCAGTATTTCATTAATACAAGCTAATACACTTTGCTCTATCACAGTTCATTCGGTGCTGGAGAGCCAAGACAATCAGACCACCTTGTACACTATTTGGAAAAACACAGAAGAGAAGAAACAACATGTGCACAACAGATCTGGTTACAATCTAGCATCAACCTGAATTGCAATGAATGGGTCTTCATCCTTATTACTAATCAGGAAATTAGCCATGCCATTAGCAGCAACATGAACTTCAACTGCTGTACAGTAGTCATCTTTCTTTTGCCCAGAAATGACATCGCAGTAAGTGCCAGCAGGCAGACCCGTCTGCAGAGTTACATTCAAAAACCTTTAGAAAATATTGAAATGCAGTAAGGATTATTTGGACTCTCAAATGCTTTGCAATACATATTAGAGACCTTCTCAGATGTTAGGTGATTCTGAGGTTGTTATTCTGCACCACTTCCCTGGACACTCCAGAATCCATTCTCCCACAAAATGACAATACTCCAGGACTACTGAGTGAGGTGTGTAGAAAAACACCGAAGGTTCATGCTGTGCTCAGGCATCATAAGGCCAGTCAACACACACTACTTAAAATAATTTTTCATGTGAGCTATTCTACATTATGGGCGCTTAAAGGAATTTGGTTCTAATGGCATAGAATTACACTCCTTTAGAATTAAGAAAATTAATTCTGTAAATAAATTAATTAATATAGTAGTATTTAAGTATTTACCAGCAGCAACAGGAATCTTGGGTGTTCTCACTCTCCAGGAACTTTAGGACTTGAACTCCACAACTTCAAAGTGCATTC
>NW_010535159.1:0-771 GCF_000687285.1 Phaethon lepturus | reverse complement strand
TCCCTACATAACCCCAGTTAGCTTTTTTAGATTACCCCATTACAAGTTCTCAGAAATGTCTCTGTTAGTAATCTGGTTTTTAAGGAGCTTAAAGGTACTTGAGAAATTATAGATTCCACGCAGCTATTGTATTCCTGACATCACAGTACCCTAGAAGAGCACACCAAAATAGCCAAAAAAACCTGCCAGCCCTAATAAAACACCCCTCAAGTTTCTGCAGGTTGTCCCAAAGGAACTGTTGTGATGGAGAGCACAGTAGGCTGGAAGACAGAGTTAACCAAGAACTCAACCACTACGTCCTTCAAATTGCTCATCACCCCAACCTACTTCTAATTATTATAGATCTGACACACTCTTGTTCTCTTAAATGATCTCACTCACTCTTGCATACAAGATTGCAACACAGTTTTTATAACTGTCACTTTTGGACCATATCCCCGAGTCGCCAAGTTCCTTTATCTCTGTAAGATCAGACGTTGCTGTCTGACCACGGTCTTCAGTGATACTGCCAACACGAGGAACTGGGAAATAGCAAGAGCACACTTTAAGGCCTAAGCTTGGACAGGGAGGAGCACTCCTGGTAGGGTAGAGATGCTATGTTTAAACTGCCAACAACCGAGACAGAAGAAGCATCTGTTACAAAGGTCTGTTGGAGCTCGCAACACCTTAAAAGCTTTCTCTGCTAACTAAAGAATTACAATTTATTCCTCTGTTACTTACCAGTCATCATTATTGAAAATGATGAAGCCTTTATTACCACGGCCAAAAGCT
>NW_010535158.1:0-1614 GCF_000687285.1 Phaethon lepturus | reverse complement strand
GAGTAATTCCAAACAATTCTGTAAGTGGCTATTCACCTCCATAATCCCTTGCCTTCTTCTAAATATCTCATATTGGTGACAGGCACTGTTGAGTTGCCTGTCATCCGTCTGTAGAGAGGAACCGGTGGATTTCCCAATCAAGAGGTCAGTGCGTGCTGGAGTCTTTCCCGGTTCCATCCCTCATCTGGAGCAGCAGGACAATCCAAGCAAGGCTTATGGCTGTCCCATCTGAGTTGCCAGAAACTGTTGTCCCACAAGCAAGATCCAGTACCCAGTGTAGGCCAATCTTACACACAGATGCAAGATATTTATTTCATATTTATACAAAGATGAGCACTAGCTGGTAATTCCACAAAGCTAGCACACCACACAAAGGAATTACAACATATTTATCCTGTTACATGATTAGCAAAACCAATGGAAAACCCACCCAAATTTACATTCATTGGTTAGTGATTACCATATCACTTGGTATTGGTTTGTTAAATTTAAATTAGCTTCGCTTGCCATGTAAATCAGCACACATGCTCTTGGCAGGCACACCTGCCACAAATTGCCCCCCCACGGGAAGGTTTCTATTATGCCAGTTATATGTTAATTAGATGTTAATTAGGATAGTTCACTCAAAGTTCAGTTTTAATCACGCTTTTGGCTGACTATTCTAAACATACTGATTAACCACACAGTTAGTTCACTCATGTTTTGGGATGTTCCCGCCTTGAAGGACAAATTTGAGGCAAAATCGAGAGTAGAGATTCCTTCACTATCCAGTCCTGACTAACTCAAGGACGCCCAGTTTGTTCCCAGGCAAAGAACATACCTCACCTACATCCACATTTACGCATATACAGATTAACTCTTGGTTGCCTTATAACAAGCATAACTACACTTTGTAGAAATTTTTGTTCATGTACAGACATGAACTAATTAATCCTCATGAGGACTCCATCTTAAAGACAACAAAGCTAAGAGACAGAGGGATTAAAGCTAAAATGTGATACATTTACCAACTAAATAAATGGCCTTACTGACCTCAGTGATTTGCTTGAAAGCTTCTTAGGTTTCTAACAGCTAAGTATCATTAACACTTGCAGCCAGGTTTCTAAAGACATTTACACAGCTCATTCTCATTTATTTCAACTGTAATTTTGAAGTCGGTAGGAGTTAGATGTAACACCTGAAAAACCTAGCACTAAGAAATTCATCCAAGACAACACTGTCAGGACTGTGAGTGTACCAGTAGGCCTTAATGGTCCTGACCAGCCCCACCAGGGACTTCCACCCTCTGCCCATGACCCAGGAGCTCCATGTAAGCTCAGGCCTGGGCCTTTAGTCCTTGCATGAGCATGAGTTGTAAGTATATCTACCTTCAGCCTTAACCCCTAGATGACTCTTGGACCTATGCTGTAGCCTGGTTTACAGTCCTGTCTCTGGTCCCATCTCCTGACTAGACTCCCCAGATGGATCTTGGACATAATTCATCACCTCCCCTTGTGTGGAGCTGTTGATGGAAGCAGTTATCAGCAGCTTTATTCTGCCCAGCCTGTCCAGCTGTGATGGGGTATACTGGGTTTGCATGGCAGGGTTTTGATAGTGGGGGGCTACAGGGGTGGC
>NW_010535157.1:0-3099 GCF_000687285.1 Phaethon lepturus | reverse complement strand
TGTCCAAAGACGGGCAGCAAAGCTGGTGTGGGGTCTGGAGCACAAGTGGTATGAGGAGCATCTGAGGTAACTGGGGATGTTTAATGTGGAGAAAAGTAGGTTGAGGGGAGACCTTATCGCTCTCTCAAACTACCTGGTTGTACCAAGTTGGTTGTTGGTCTCTTCTTCCAAGGATCAAGGAATAAGACAAGAGAAAACAGCCTCAATTTCTGCCAGGGGAGGTTTAGATGGATTATTAGGAAAAAAATTCTTCCCCAAAAGTTTTGTCAAGCATTGGAACAGGCTGCCCAGGAACTGGTTGAGTCACCATCCCTAGAGGTATTTAAAAGATGTGTAGATGTGTTACTTAGGGACATGGTTTAGTGATGGACTTGGCAGTGTTAGGTTTATGGTTGGACTTGATGATCTTAAAGGTCTTTTCCAACCTAAATGATTCTATCTAAATGCAATTGCTCATCCAAAATCTTCAAAACCTGTGAATTCTATTGAAGTTCTTTTGTTGGAATGCCACTACTTTATGTCATGACATGTCCCCTTCTACTCCAACAAACATCTGCTTTAGAAAAATAGAGGCAGAGGCTCAGAATGCTCCCATGCCAGAGGGTTTGCAGACTGAGGCTGAGAGCAATTTTTACCTCCCTTGCTTTAGCTGGATAGCAAAGGTGGCAGGGGAGGGCTTACAAGAACAGACCATACAATTTTCCTTTCTCTTGACATTGAGACAACAAAAAGATGATTTGCTTGATCATCTGTCTTGATAAATGGATAAAGTGCTTGGGCCAAGCAGCTCCATGGAATGGAGTGGCAGCAGGTAGATCTCTTCTATGGGGAGAAAGAGTAGCAAGCTTGAAGAGTTGGTGGCAACCAGGGACATGTATCTGCTCTCCTGCATTATTGTGGGGTATAAAAAAAATACTGTAATGAGGAAAAGATTGTTAGAGGTGATTATTCCAAATGTTTTGTAAGCAGGGGTTTGTATATATAAAAGCACTTATATTCAGACTAGATATAAAGAAGAACTTTTTTCACAACGAGGGTGGTGAAACTCTGGCGCAGGTTGCCCAGAAAGGTGATAGATGCCCCATCCCTGGAAACATTCAAGGTCAGTTTGGACAGGGCTCTGAGCAACCTGGTCTAGTTGAAGATGTGTGTGCTCACTGCAGAGGGGCTGGACTAGGTGGCCTTTAAAGGTCCCTTCCAACCCAAACTATTCCACGATCCTCTGTGTGTGTATATACATAATAAAATACATACACATATATATATATAAAAATGATAGAAGAAATGTCTGGTTGCTGAATGTTGATTTCCAGCTTTCCCCATAGTTGGCAGATTAGCAATGTTCAAAGAAGTCAGTTTGCAGTATGTCCCTTGTGTTTTTACATGCATCTGTAAAGCTAATAAATATTGTGCACTTTAAAGAGGCACCTAGCTCTCAGGTATCTCTCTTTAAAATGTTGTCTGTCCATTTTTCACTGAGGTTTCTGACCCGTCATTGGGAAATATACGATTACCATGTTATTAGAGTAATTATTCTCCTAAAATGCGTTGACTGTTCATTTGCCTACATTTACATTTGTGTGTTGAAGGCAGGCTTGTGATCCAAGTGACCCTTCCCAAGCTCTCTAATCTTTCCCCAGCAACACACTTGTAAAAAGGTCTCCCTAATACTCACCTTTGAGCGAGCCACATTAGCAATAATGTAAGTAAATGGTAGCCTGTCTAAAGCTGGTAATTAAGTGTATTTTTTAATACCCCAAAAATGCTTGTATAACTACTGCTAAAATTTTTATTTTAGAAAATTAAAAAACTTTACACTGTCTAAACTCAGAGGTAATGTAACTAATTTTTCCCAATTTTGGGGGGGAAGGGGTACATTTGCACCACTTGCATGAGCCGTCTGTTGATAAATGAGATGGCAGTGTTCTTTGGGCTGCCTGTGTGAAGAATTTCACAACAATAAATTATCAGACTGTCTCATGAATAGAAATCTCGTAATCGAGTATCATAGTTCAATTGATGATCAAGATTTTGTATTACAGAAAATACCTAGGGGTGCAGTCATATGTAGGGGGGAACTTAAATGGGAAGAGAGTCAAATATGGAGAGGCTTGGCACCACTCAAGAGATTGTTGTTTGGGAAACAATGCTGGGAGGATGTTATTTGGGGGCCAGAGCTGACAAGTTGCAGATATGTCCTGTCAACTCTTGCCAGAGTGAAAGACAGAGGATAGTCTGAGAATCTGTCTTGGAGAGCTGCTGTAATGAGGTGTGCCAATGCTTTGTTTTCTTCACCAAACCTAAGAACCAGTTTCCTAAGTTTGTAATTTAGTGGAATAAAATGTTATTTTTCATTTAAATACTGCAAGAGCTATTTCAAAGCTATTTGGCAAATACTGACATGTGAGATGTCATTCTCACTGAGAACTGCTGCTGTAACTAGGATATCATAGAACCATAGAATAGTTTGAGTTGGAATGGACCTCATCTAGTCCAGCCCTCCTGCCATGGGCAGGGACATCTTCAACTAAATCAGGTTGCTCAGAGCCCCATCCAACCTGATCTTGAACACTTCCAGGGATATGGGTCATCCACAACTTCTCTGGGCAACCTGTTCCAGTGCCTCACCACCCTCATTTCTTCCTTATGTCCTATCTAAACCTACCCTCTTTTAGTTTAAAAATATTGCCCCTTGTACTGTCACCTCAGGCCTTGGTAAAAAGTCTTTCTTTCTTCGAAGCCCCCTTTTAAGTACTGGCAGCTGCAGTAAGGTCTCCCCGGAGACTCTCTCCTCCAGGCTGAACAACCCCAATTCTCTCAGCCTGTCCTCCCAGCAGAGCTGTTCCAGTCCTTGGATCATTTTTGTGGCCACCTCTGGCCCCGCTCCAACAGGTCCATGACTCTCCTGTGCTGAGGGCTCCAGAGCTGGACACAGCACTGCAGGGGGGTCTCCCCAGAGCGGGGCAGAGGGGCAGAATCCCCTCCCTCGCCCTGCTGGCCACGCTGCTTTGGGTGCAGCCCAGGAGACAGCTGGCTTTCTGGGCTGCAAGCTCACATTGCCGGCTCAGGTCCAGCTCTTCATCCACCAGGACCCCCAAG
>NW_010535156.1:0-954 GCF_000687285.1 Phaethon lepturus | reverse complement strand
TCACACATTCTCACTCCTCTCTCTGGCTGAAAGTGTACGTGTCAGTTTTTTCGCCTTCTTAACTCTGTTCCCCCAGAGGTGCTGCCACCATCCCTGATGGGCTCGGCCTTGGCCAGCGGTGGGTCCATCTTGTAGCCAGCTGGCACTGGCCTTGTTGGACATAGGGGAAGCTTCTGGCAGCTTCTCATAGAAGCCACCCCTGCAGCCCCACCGCTACCAAAGCCTTGCCACACACACCCAATACAGTTTGTATTTAGATACCAAGACAGAGACCTCCTCACATACACTTCAAGATCTAAGGCTTATTCTTCCATTCTCCTGGTTCTACATCTGGCTTTTATTTAATCGCATGGTGATGCAGCCTGTTTGCCCAGGAGTGTGGTTCCCCCAGGGGCAGCAACAACATGATCTTTCGGCCTCAGGTCCCCAAAACAGGTGAGCAAGTGCTTACCTGCAGTGCCACAGAGAGCTGTGGGAACCTCAGTGCATTGAGTGTAGGTTGCCTATGTCCCTGCCAGAAGCACACGCTGAACACATCAGTGCTCGCAGGACGCAAGCCTCGATGCATCCGTAAATACATGATTTTGATGGCATGTTTTGCAAACTTTGGCACAATGTGAAAACCGAGTTACTTTAAAAGAACATGTTTTATGTAACTTAAGTGACACCCTAAATACCGACTTGAGTTTGTGCGGCAGGATGAATGAACAGCCTCATACAATCTAGGATTAGAGCTACAGTACCCCGGCTGTACTAGGCCAGGGTTGTACCTTCCGTTGCTTGTACCTGTGCGGAACGCTTGCAGCTCAGCTGTTCTAAATCGGTGGGCTGAGCCCGAAGTTTTGCATCAGAAACAGCCGAATTTGGGCAATTTCGGTGAATGTCACCAGGAACGCAGTTTCCTCGCCGGGCGCTGAGCACCAGGGCGGCGCTGGTTCGGAGGGACGGGCCGCG
>NW_010535155.1:3919-6459 GCF_000687285.1 Phaethon lepturus | reverse complement strand
CAGGGCCCGTCGGGCACGCGCAGGTTTGCTCCCAGGCCCCGCAGGGCCGTGCCTACAGGCCAGGGGGTATTCCAGCAGGTTGAACCGAAGTCTTTCAACGAGTCTGTCTTAGCGCTCCGCTTCGGCAATTCCAGGAGCCAAGAAGTCACCATGCAACCTGCTTTGCGCCCAAATCTCACTGTTGATCCATTAAGGATGAATTTTCATGAGAAGGTTTACCAGGCCTAGTAACAGCTTTCCCATTTAAAGAATTACATTTCATGTTTAGAAATAGGTGGGTTTTAAAACAAAACAAAAAAAATTCCCAGGCATTCTGCACTCAAATTTGCAAAAGAACCTCACAAAACGTTTGTTCCTCGGTTGGTTTCGTAAAGGAAGGGAACAATACAAATCTGCCTGCTTCAGTCAAAATAAATATTTTTGTTGATTTTAGTAATCCTGGGGAAATATTTTCGTGATCCAAGAAAGTTGTCGACCAAATCTTCTTGGGGAAAGCACACCCCGGTTGCTTATCGTCTGTGTTAGCTGGCTCGTCCCCTGCTGCAAAAGCGAAGCAGTGAAGGTGAGTGGCAACAGCTACTGAGCCTGCAGACAACAGCTGCCACCAAGTGTCCATCAGAAACAATTCTCCCCTTTTAAGTACATCCCGGCATCCCTTAAACAAAGTACTTAGGTGCCTTAATTTAAGGCAAAGAAAAAACTGGCTTGTCTTTTTGCTTAGAACTGAGCACGTGCTTAACTATTTTGTTGAATAACAGCCAGAGCGTGTCTTTACAAGGAGTCTGTTCATGGTCCATACAATAATATATTAATTTTCTGTAACAGCTTTTATATACAAAATTCTATTTTTTTACAGTGTAGATTAAACAAACAGTATTATTTGAACGAAACAGTATCAGTTCTTTGAAATAAAGTTTCAATAACATGAATGTGATTTTCAGAAACTCATGTCCGTACCATCTGTTGATTTAAAAGTCTTGTATTTTTAAAATCTGAATTATTTTAAAAAATCTTTGAGATTCCATGTGAAATAGGAAACCGTTCCATATAACGTTGTTTTCAATCTTGCAGCCAAAGGATTTTATTTTTCCAGAATATTGTCCATGTGTTTCACTTGTTCCATTTGAAAAGAAATTAAGTATGATATATCAAAAGTTTCCTTAGTAACTGTGTTGACATTAAAAATGGAAACAAATAAGGAATAAGGTTTTCCTTTCTGTAGCACAGCTGTTAGCAGGGCTCAGACAGACTGCTCTGTTGATTTAAAAAAAAACAACCCAACCAACAGTGTCTTTGATATCATAAAATATTCACAGTAACAAAATAGAGAGGGCAGTAATTCTGGACTTGGTAAGAGCTCAGACACAGCCTTGAACCTTGTGACTACTTTATTTTGAAGGAGGGAGTGCCAGCAAGGCCATGTGCATTAAACGAAATGGAGTACTGTTCCATCTCATAGTCAAAGGAACAGCACACGGACACTATCATTAAGTCGTTGATATTGTAAAAATTGACTGCAGCTACAGTATATCTTTTTCCATCCAAATGGGATCATTCAGATTCTCATCAGATTCTGATATAATGGGTAAAGTTTGGGTTAAAATATAGACTTTAGCCACAATGGAACTGCATTCATTTAATTTTCAAGTGTTTTAAAAAACAGACTGCAAGAAATAAAAGTGAAATCCCATGGAGACTCCCAAAGTAGGTTTGCATAGAGTTTATATTACCTTTGAGAAGTTTTATGTTACTCTTCCATCATTAGTAAGTCAGGGTAAAGCCCAGGTACAGAGTCAGTAAAATTTCACTGATAGAAGTTGAGTTTGAAAGTCAATGGAATTGCTAACGTTCAGGGTTTTTCCCCCCTTAAAAATTGGTTTAACTAAGCAAGTTAACATCTTTACCACTAGTGCTACCATTCTGAGTGCTGGGGCAATAAAACTCATTTTAGGTGACAAAGCTATCTGAAAATAACTGAGGACACCGACCACAAAGCGACCAAAAAGTGGCGCGGGCAACCCGTACCTTCTCTGCCAGCACAAAGGGCTCCGAAGAGGCAGGGGCTCGGCTGGGGAAGCAACGCAGCGCAAATACGGTGGTAAATGGTAAAGGGACGGTGCCAAGCGCGGGGAGAGGCTGTGCCTGCGTCAGCAAGGAGCTGGGCTGCTCCCGGCTGAGCCTGGGTGGAAGAACCAGGCTTTTTAGTCAAGCCTCAGGTATAACACAGGCAGCACCTGCTCATGCCCGTGCTCCTGCCAGGGAGGCTGTGCGTGTCAGGAAGACATCAAGAAGGCACTTGTTCACCCCTGAACCTCACTGCTGGAGGTGGAGAGGGGCTGCCCTCGTGCCCAGCAAGGAGGCCAGTGCAAGCAGGGACCCCCTCGTACCTGCCGGGGCTCCCGCTGCCCCAGGTGAGCCGCCTTGTTACTGCCCAGGTGCTTCCCATTTCACCAGCATCCAAAGCTGGATTGGCTCAGCAACAGCTTGGGCACTAATTTAAGCTGATTTGAGCACTTTTACACAGCATAATAATTTCCTGC
>NW_010535155.1:0-3907 GCF_000687285.1 Phaethon lepturus | reverse complement strand
TTCTTGTTTCTTCTTGGCCAGCCATCCCTTTCTCTGCCCTGCCTATGTGGTTCCTCTGTTATGCCTCATGCATTTTTGTTTCCTGATCTGCCTTGCTGAACCTAGGTTTTCTATGGGATTAGTTTTCTGCAATTTTAGAGGGTGATACTGGTTCACAGAGGGACACGAAGCCAGCACAAAGCAAGGAGGTGCAGCCTGGAGCAGCGAGAGGTAAGCAGGGCCTCTTCCTTCAGCAGCGTCGAACTGGGGTGATGTGACTTGTGGAGTTGTGCCCAAATCTGCGTTGGCCTCTCCTCTCCGAGAGCCGGCACTGATGGGGCTGGGTGGTGAGGGCCTCATCCAGCAAAAAATGCCCAGGGGGAGATCCTGCAAGCTGTGTGGAGCTGTGCTCACTTCACTGACTTAGCTGGGCCGGGTTTAGCACAGAACCGTTAGTAGGCTGGGCAGAGGTACGGGAGCTCTGTGCCCTGGCAGGCGAGGGTGGGGTGGGAGCAGGGCTGCCCCTTCCCCTGTGGGGTTCATGGGTTTGGAGAGCTGCAACCTGCTTGCCTCTGCTGTTTCCTCTTCTGCAAGCTAGGAATGATTTTTTTATTTTGAGCCAATGTTACAGGGTTAGGACTGTCCTTAGGAGCTGTGATTATTAAGCCTGGCTGGTATGAAGGGCTTTAACCCCAGTGAGCTGTTGCTGGGTGTGTATCTATGCCAGGCTAAGCCTGTGACGGTGCGAGGGAAGAGCAACATTACAGGTAGTATTCAGTATTCTAGGGTTTAAGGAAAATACTGCTGTGCTTCTGTGTAGCTTGAAGAGCCTGCTTTATTCAAAGGCTTTAAAATGGCTGTGTTCCTAGCTCTCTGCTGTTGCCGAGAGGTTGAGTTGGGATGCTTGTGCCATACCTTGGGGTATTGAGAGCCCCTGGGGAGGCTTGTGGGCCCATTGCTGCCCCGTAGCCTGAAATATCTGAGCTTTGTGCCTGAGAACTGGCAGGATGCACAAGCCAGCCCCCCCGAGTTTCCCCTTCAAGCCCACCGTTCCCTCGTCCCGCTTCTCCCTGCTCTGAGCACTCCTTTCCTTGTGCTTCCTCTCAGCCAGTGGTTTATATGGAAACGGGAAACTCTGAACACTTCCTTGTAGAGGTCTTTCACTTCTCGACCTGCCTGTCGGGCACTGAGGGGACACGGTCCCTCCTGCACACAGTCGCTGAAAAACGCAGGAGGAGCGGCAGGGCCATTACAGGGGCCGCGGCAGTACCCAGCGGCGCCTGGGGAGCCGTGGGTCACAGGCTCGTGCTGTCCTGGCGTAACTCTGCGCTCTCTGCTGTGGGACCTGCCTTGTTCCAAGTGCAGAAATGGGCCTGGGCAGTGGGAAGGAGCCAGGAGCGGGGCCGTGGCTGCCAGGAGGCTGCCAGCAGCCAGCTGTCCCCCGGGCTGTGTGATGTTATTGTGGGGCTGCCAGAACGTGGTCCCCGGGGACATGTTGCTACTCGGGAAGGCAGCACTGACAAAACCTGGGAGAACAGGAAAGAAGATACTTTTCCCCCTTTTTCTTTTTTTAGCATTGTGGTGCTGACTGAGTGTTAACTGGTGTAACTGAGGGTGGGCTCACCTGGGGAGCAGGTGAGTGGTAAATGCACCTGGATGCATTTACCAAACCAGGGTGACTGTTAAATGCACCTGGATCCTCCTTAGTTGCCCAGAAGGAAGATGAAGACTTGAAGGCATCGATCTGCCTCATCTGCTTGGGTGAGTGCTGAAGCTCAGCAGCACCAGGCGAGTTGGGCACGTGGCCGGGGCTGCGCAGGGGAGGTGCCGCCTTGCTCTGGCGCCTTTCCTTGGTTTCCAGCTGTGACGTTGCATCGTTATTTCCAGACACTCCATGTACAATGAGTCCATGGTTAACGTTAATTTTCCACAGTGAAAATATTTTTTGATATTTACTTTTTCTTTTCATTGTTGGGATTGAAATGTATGGTTTAAAAAAACCCAAAAACACCTTGAGATTCTTTTGTGTGGACTGGTCCTGAAGGGGAGGAAAAGGGCTTTGGGAGGCTGAGTTGAGGGGTCAGAAGCTGCACCAGGCAGGAGTTGTCCATGGGCTCATCCATTGCTGAGCGCTTCCCACCCTGTGGATGTTTGTGCGGAGTGCTCGGGCGATGTGAAAGAACAGCTTTGAGCTGGAAGTGCGGGGCGCTGGGGAGGGACGTGGGAGGGAGAGGGCTCTGTGGGAGTGGAGACAAGTGCCTGTGGCAGAGGAACCCTCCTCCGCCTTGGAGCGGACCAGGGCAGGCACATGTGTTTACAGCCAGGTCTGTGCTGGTCTCTAATGAGCCAGAAGCTGAACCAGCTGAGCCTTTTCTCTGTTCTGAACTGAACACTGAAGGTGGGTGCTCCTGCCTTTCCTTGCCTCTCTGCCTTGGCACGGTGGATGTGCCGGAGGGACTCACTTGTGCCCAAACCTGGTGTGAAGGGCAGCTCTGACACTTGTGGTGAAGGAGGATGCTGCGGTGTAATGGGTCTTGCGCCAGGGTGGCAGATGTGGATGGCACTCTGTTCAGCCGGGATGTTCCTCCGTCCTTCCTGATGGCAGCTGCCCATGCGCTTGCCCATCTACCACCATTCCCAGCTCCTCTCCCAGGGTGCCAGAGGTGCCCGCAGCCGCCTGGGCTGGGGCGAGCAGCCTGCGTGGGAGAGGTGCTCTCCTGAGACAGCTGAGCTGTGAAAACCAGAGCTCTTTATTTGGTGGTTTTCCAGAAATTCTGTGTTTCTGGAACAAAGAGACTCTATGTAAAGCTCACTTTCAGTTTAAAACCAAAGTAACTGCTTGGCTGGAGGACGGTGGCAGCACAAACCAAAATGCAGCCTGAAGATGCAGGAGCAAGCCAGAAGGTGTTACTTCTAAAATTCTCTGAAGTACGAGCCAGTGACTTTGAACTTTGTGTGGGGATTTTTTTCCCCCCTTTTAATACTTCAGTGATTGGCCCCGTAGTGACCCAGACGCTCTTGCACCTTGCCCGCTGCCTGCCCGTCCCTCCCTCCTCGCCTGGGTGAGGCAGAGGAGGGGAGCCCACAGCTGCTTGAGATGATTCTTCTTGCAGGATTGGGCTGGAGACATTTTGTTCAGCATGCAAATTGCTCTTAAGGTATCATAAGAAATCTGTCTTTTTCAGAGGAACCTGTGCAAGTAGAACCCACATGTATCACTTCAAATGCTCTTGCCTCTTTCACAGAAATACTTACGACATGAGGTATCTTTAAATGACGTCAGCCCAATGGGAGGTTAAACAATTTGGAGCGGCTGTTCCTCTCCCTCTTGCCTGCTGTATTTTGTTAGTCGGGGTTTTCTGTGAGGGTGGATGGGAGCAGGCTGGAGCCCAGGGTCCTGCGCCATTCCTGCGGGAAGGACCTCATAGCCTCAAACTGACAGCAAGCACTGGCGTGCTGAGCGCTCGGCAGGATCGGTGCTTCTCTTTGTAATTTGCATTTTTATACCCCAGACTTAAGACTCATTTGCAGATTTTCCTTTTCAGTAGAATGAAAAGGACGCTTTGCCAGACAGTCGGTAACTTCCCTTGCTTCTCATGTGGGGAAACCAGCTCGTGTCCCCTGAGAGGGCTGACGCTGGGAGGAGACGCTCGCTGCTGGGGCCTTCCCGGAGGTAACGGGAAGGGTGAGGGCCAGAACTGGTCCAACTGCGCGCTGCTGCGTCCCCTCCACCCCCCCTCTTCTCGGGCATATTCGCTGCGGTGCTCCCTCGTCCCCTCCCAGCCCTGGTACCCGCCTGGTGCCAAGTGGGCTCAGCTCGTAAGATCAGCGGTGAGCGAACTTCACTGCAAATAACCCCCCCCACCACCCCAAAAGTCCCTGCGTCAGGGCGTGGGTGATGCACCGAGACCGCGGGAGGGAAGGGAGG
>NW_010535154.1:0-6052 GCF_000687285.1 Phaethon lepturus | reverse complement strand
CAGTGAGATGCTGGGTGCGATCGCCGCTGCTTAGGAGGAGCGTTTGTCTTTCGGGTCTCCACGGAGAGACAGCTTCCGTGTGCAGGGGGGCTGTTCATCTCCCCCCAGGGAGGTACTTTAAGGCTCTGCTTGCATGTCCCCAGGACCAGCTCCCTTCTTGCCAGCCTCACTTTCCTGAGGAGCCCCACGCAAGACGGTGGGGACACGGCCACTGCCTGGGGGAGCAGGCAGAGGACCCCGCGTTGCAGGCGAGGCTGGGCACGGTGTGCTGAAAGCACCGCTCCTCCTCCTTGGCCTGGACCAGAAGAGCACAACAAGAGTGGACAGAGACCAAACCAAGACACACCGGGGAAAGGAGGAAGACCCAAGTGAAGCCAATGTGCGACACAAGCCATTGTGTCCTAGCAACTATGACACAAGAGTAACTTCTTTTCTGGCAGTCTGCTATAGTTTTCCCAAAGCCTTGAAGTTAGGAAAAGAGTTGTAAATTTTGTTCGATTAGCACTAGGTAAGCAGTAGCATACCATGGAAATTGAGATGGTGGCAAGAAGACAGCTCTGTGTTGAAGCTCCTCATTTCTGGGTATAATTTATAACAAGAGCTGGGAAGGGCAGGGCGCTTCTCAGGCTGTTAGAAAGAAAAGAACCGTATGAAATCCATTCTGAAATCTTTTCCAATGGGAAGAAAAAACGCCTTAAGTTTAGTGAAAAAAGAACAAATCACTCCCAGACTTCTTTGACTTGCAAAGCTGCTTATTCACTGCATATTCTCAGGTCTTGGTGACAGAGATTAAATTTCCCCTCCCGCCGCCTCTTTCGCTCCAGACCAGCTTCTCACATCTTGAAGTGATCAGCAGCTAAGGGCGCGTGTTGCTCGAGGCCCGGATTAAAGGGGAGAAGAAAAACGTACTAAAGCTGCTGCAAGAAGGCTCAGCATCTTCAGCGGTGCCTAAGAGCCAGCGCCTTCCGTGCAGCTCCAGCAGCGTTGCTTTTCCTCCAGATTTTGAGTGCATTCCCCATGTATCCAACGTCACTTGGGGAGTAGGAGACCAGGGGACAGGCATTTGTCCCTCTGCCTTTCCAGGCTGGCTCTTGATACAAGGCTGTCATTTGCAGTCAGCCCTTGCTGCATGGGTGCACTTTCATTTCTTCATCTCTTCATCATGCACTTCATCTCTATTCCCTGTTGCTGCTTTGCGATTTTTGGGAACAAAGCAGTGGAAAGGCCTTCAGACTGTGGGTTGCAGAGTGGAAACAGCCCCTCACGTCAGGATTATGTCATATAATTGCCCCACTAACACAGGGCGAGGAAGCAGGAGCAATTTCTACGAAAGAGGAGGAAAAAAATAAACCATGAGAACACATGGGCAGGTAGAGAGGATTTAAGCAGCTCTCTCCAATCGTCTGATTTGGGTCATATCTTTACAGTAGGTTGGTCTCTGCTTACCGCTGGTGTAAAGTAGTCTCCAGCTCGATAGGGTTTCTTGCAGTTCATTTGAGCACAGCTTGACGTGAGGAAGAGGCTGGTGCATGGAGGAGGAGGAAGGAGCAGGGAGAGGAGAAAACAGAGGAGAAACTCTCAGGCGAGGTTTGTGATAGGAAAAGTCTGGAAGCAGCTGGCAGGAGACTGTCTGACTGTTTCAGCTCCTCTTGGGTTGGTGACGTGCAGCTCGGTCTCCCTCCAACAGCATATGGAATATAGGCTCAGGAGCCGCCTCGATGGCCTTCCTCCCAGCAGATTACGTATTTCCACACCTCAGAGCCCAAACTCAACAGCTGCTGGGGGGGTCTCCAAACAAACTGCTTGTGGTTTTGGTCCCAAAGTGGCAAGATTCACAAGATGTCCCCAAATAGCATCCCCTGTTCTCGCTGGCCGGGGCTGGGCATCAGTTGGCATTAGGCCTTAGAAATACCTAGCAACCCTCCTGGGGCAGTGGGAGAGGGGAAAAAGGTAGCTGATGTCAAAGGAAGGAGGACCGAAACAAAGGGAGAACCTTTAATGGGCAACAAAGGCTGCCTGTGAGCACCAAGATCAGACCCGGAACCAGCTAAACCAGTTGTGCTTGCAGCTCTCGGGGTGCTGTAGTGCGGCACAGTCCACACTGGAGGGAGTTCCCAGCTCTCCCCTTCCAAAGGAGGAGGGCAGAGCAGAGTGCAGGTAACTACACGGGTACCAGCTATTTCTGAGCCACGCTCTCAGCCTCTAGCTCTCCAGCGCAAAAGTTATCGGATCCATCGCCCCAGCCATCCTGCCGAGGAGGGGCCACTGCCCTTTGAGTCCATGTTTTCCTGCTGTGTTGGTATATATATGCATGCAGAGTCCTCCTCGTGAGCACAAAGATGCCTATCTTTATCATCACGGCCTTCTCCTGCCTGAATGAGAAGTTATAATCCTCTTCTGATAACATCAGCAGCTCCACAGGTATTCTCAGCTTTCTCTTACCAGGATCCCAGTGAGCACTGAGGTGCTCTCAGAGGCACCCCAGAACCTCACAGTGCCAGGCTAGAGCCTGAACTTGACCTTTGAGATTTTTGTAGTTTCACTTCAGAGCACCAACATCATTTCTTCACAAGACTATTTGGATATTTTGGAGGCAACGTAATACCCATGAAATTGGACCATTTAGCAGAAATGGCACTCGGCAATCAGACTTTGGGCTGTTATCTGCTGAGATTTCTTTTCCCCTTTGCTATTTCTGTATTTTTATTTTCATTTTTCTAAATCTATTCTTTCTTTTATTTCTGCTTCCTCTTTGTGTCTATTTTTATTTCTATTTCTTTTAAATACCAAACTCTTCCGGCAACATGGTTTTAGCTCAAGGCAGATGACCCATTCGTGTTGAATGTTATACCCCAGTCACAGGATGCAGCTCACAAACAATTTGCAGAGAAAACGGAACATTTTGTGGTGCTACTAAAATGCCTTTTTTCTTGTGGTGCTTGCTTTGGGCACATGGTACATGCTATGCCTCTTACCAGGCACATTCCGTCCCTTGGTTCAGCTGTTTCTTCCTAGGACAAATTCTGCTGGTCTGCAAATTATTTCGCAAAAGCAGAAAGCCATCTCCAAAGGTTGGACACTGGCTTGGACTTTGCTCATTTTGAGCCCTGGGCATTCTTACTTGCCCACAAAACTGCTGTTTGTATTTCACAGTCTTATTTGTGTAAATACCCCCATTTGCCTCTGTATGGAAATTTGGTCCCTGGCTGGATCTGTAGATCCAGGCTACCATTTCTTCCAGTTGCCTTCCTGCCAGAAGCTGCAATACAATTTGAAAGCACTCTGCAGCCTGGTGAATTCTTGCTTCTCCTAAACCTGGCTTTCCCCAGCAGGCTGCTTCTTGTTTCTGAGAAAACAATAGTGCTTACTGTCATGACTTGAACCAAGGATTCCACAAACCACATGCTGGAACCACAGTTTCCAATATGTTTCCAGTTCTTCCACAGCTTCTCCCTCTTTCTTTGATTTCTCATGTGAAACTAATATCTTGAAAATAAATCATCCTTGTCGGAACGCACTACCCTTGCAGTTCCCATCAACTGTACTTCATACCGTTTTTTTCTATTACTATTGCCTGTCAGACAAACACAGGCTCCTTTTGCGCTTCACACCACAGATGCTAATCTTAAAAAAAAAGGTATCTTTCTGATATGCTACTGGGACACGAATGGAGAAAGCATGCTGTTGCAGGAATGGCACTATGCTGAAAGCTAGTAACTGGCTGTGATCTGTAGCCAGCAGCACCCTCTTGTTTAGGCGAGCGATTATAAAGGTGAGAGGTAAAGAAAAGAGCTCATTTTGCATTGTGCGAATGGTTGAAAAGACCGCAGGATAAACTTGCTTACTGCTGACACGTCCACGTGGCGCAGGTGCCTGTGTGTGCTGTAATGCCTGCAAGATGGGCAGATTAACAGCACAGTGCTGATCTCATCAGTGAAACTTGTTCTTAAAAGAATAATCTGATTGCCCCACCAGATTTTGGCAGCCAAGTACATCCCAGAGCACTGTTTCTGCACGTTTTGCTGTGACACCCACAACCAAGGCAGAACAGCAGATGCTGGAACCCAAACAGCCCCATTACACACGGGTGACATTTGATTATACAGAAATACATGTCAACACAGCATTCTTTTGGCAAAATCTGGCGGTTCTCAGCAGAAAAGCCAGGCCAAGTGCCTGACACCTAGTGCTGATAGTTAGAGATGCAGTTGCAAAGGTTTTGGTACGCTCAGCCTTACCCCTTACAAGTGTGGCAGGCTGTCCCTGCACCCACTCAGAAGGGACAGTGGATGATACAACTTCTCTGCACTCAAGACAGGGGAGCAGCCACCTCAGGTGCTGACCACCAGCACACCAGGAGCTGGGTTTTTAGCTGGTGTAAGTCTGTGGAACCCAGACTTCCAATGAGTTAGGCTAATCCGTATCACATGGAATCAGAGAATCACAGAATCATTAAGATTGGAGAAGAACTTTAAGATCATCAAGTCCAACCATCAACCCAACACCACCGTGCCCACTAAACCATGTCCTGAAGTGCCACGTCTACATGTTTTTTGAATACTTCTAGTGATGGTGACTCCACCACCTCCCTAGGCAGCCTATTCCAATGTCTGACCACTCTCTCTGTAAAGAAATTTCTTCTAATATCCAGTCTAAACCTCCCCTGGCGCAACTTGAGGCAACTTCCCTTCATTCTATCGCTGGTTGCTTGGGAGAAGAGACCAACACCCACCTTGCCACAACCCCCTTTCAGGTAGCTGTAGAGAGTGATAAGCCCTCCCCTCAGCCTCCTCCAGACTAAACCACCCCAGTTACCTCAGCCACTCCTTGTAAGACTTGTTCTCCTGACCACTCACCAGTTTCATTGATCTTCTCTGGACACGCTCCAGCAACTCGATGTCCTTCTTGTAGCGAGGGGCTCAAAACTGAATGCAGGATTCGAGGTACGGCCTCACCAGTGCCGAGTACAGGGGCACAATCACTGCCCTACTCCTGCTGGCCACACTATTGCTGATACAGGCCAGGATGCTGTTGGCCTTCTTGGCCACCTGGGCACACTGCTGGCTCATCTTCAGCTGGCTGTCAACCAGCACCCCCAGGTCCTTTTCCGCTGGGCAGCTCTCCAGCCACTCCTCCCCAAGCCTGTAGCATTGCGTGGGGTTGTTGTGACCGAAGCGCAGGACCCGGCACTTGGCCTTATTAAACCTCATACAACTGACCTCAGCCCATTGATCCAGCCTGTCCAGATTCCTCTGCAGAGCCTTCCTACTGTCCAGCAGATCAACACTCCTGCCCAACTTGGTGTCATCTGCAAACCTACTGAGGGAGCACTCAATCCCCTCATCCAGATCATCGATGAAGGTATTAAACAAGACTGGCCCCAGTACTGAGCCGTGGGAACACCATTTGTGACCGGCATCTGAAATTTTGTGAAGGAGATTGTACAACCCCTGCCTGTTGACAACTGCTGAGTGGCAGGGGTCTGGGAGGTCCTGCTAGTCCTATGAAATGGTCTAAGGTATATTGTATTTTCTGTTTTCTAAACACCATGCCTGCCTTTAGAAAGTAACTGCTCATACAGCACGAACTGTACAGGTAAATGAATTCCACACTGTGTAAACTTTTACGCCTTAAAGCAAAGGCATAAAAGACATTGTTAAAGCATTTAACTGCAGAAATACAGGCCTGAGTGTAAGGGGGGATTTCGTCACAGGCCTCACAGATTTACAGGATAGCCTTTTGGCCATTTGCTGGCTACAGTCAGAAGAGAAAGCGCAGAGTGACGATTCGGTTTTTGAGGGGTGAGATAGGTCGAAGTTTATGAGGAAAGCTGCCACGGGACGTGGGAAAGAGGCGGGCACACATGGGGCTGAGATGGCAGCAGTAGGCGAAGTACTCTGCTGCCTGGGAGTACCGAGCTGCCACGGGCCTGGACCGCACCCACACACCAGCAACTCTGTTTTAAAGATCGGTGTGACCGTACCACCCCAACACGGCGTTTTTGAGCAGGACTCCCCTCAGGAAACACCGCCAAACACTCTCGGGCCCAGCC
>NW_010535153.1:0-2675 GCF_000687285.1 Phaethon lepturus | reverse complement strand
GGCTGGGGCCGCTCGTTTGTGCCTGTGTTTTTGTTTGCTTTGGGGGTTTGTTTTCTGCTTTGCAACCCTGATTTAGTAAAGATCCAGCCAGCCGGCCTCCGGAGTTCTCTCTGCCCCTTCCGTCCTGGACGGTGCGTTTTATAGCGGTCAGCCCCGCTGAGGCTCCTTCAAAAGTGACAGCCCCAACAATGGGGTTCAACAAAGTTCTCCACTCGAGCTTCATTCAGGGCGAGCTCCGGGCTTCTCCATTGGTCCGGGGCTGCAATTTATGATTGGATTAGACTTCATAAGCAACCGGGGCACAATGGCCCCGCCACAAAGAAAGTGTAGTCATCAATTTTGCATATTGACCGCCTCTTTGGAATACAGCGCTCCAAAGGCTCCCAGCAGGGTTTTGTTCAGAGGCAACACACACAGGCTAATTAAATGCCTATTTAAAAGTTTCGAATGACATCTTGCCTCGTAGAAAGGGAATTATTTCAAGAAAGCACTAAATTTATTTGCCGCTCCCCTGCTGAGTTTAGGAAATAAATCAATAAATATTCATATAAACTTATCTGCGGGCTCTCAGAAAAGCAGGGGGTTGCGGAATGGAAAATACAAATTAGAAAACGTGGAACTGAGCTCTGTTGGGCGGGGGAGGGTGTGAATATTCAGAGCGCGGGTCCCATCGCGGTTTGTGCCTCCCGCTACTAGTATGCGGCAAAACTCGTGCGTGTAGTTTGGGTAATTTTTCTATCTGAACGTCAAAGGTCCGGCATAAAGCGAGCCTGAGGTATTAGCCTCTACTGGCGGGATCCTAAGAGCTTCCTAAGAGTCTGGCGTGCGTGTGCTCAGCGAGAGGCTTGCCCACCTCGGACCGAAACGTAAAGCCTTGCTGCAGCCGGTAAGAACTCTGGCCCGAGAAAATCTGAAGGTTTAACCTTCAGGATCCGAACAGCTTTGTGGGACCTGAGCAGCCCCCTCAGGTTCTCAATCTGTTGGCCCTCTTAAACTCACCTACATGAAAAACGGTGGGAATAGCTACCCTCCGAGCGTGAAAATGAAGTCAACCTTGCAGCATTTGGATCCTTTTGGCCAAAGCAGTCTGAGCTAGTCTCGGTTTTATCGGTATCGGTGGCTCGAAGCTTCCTTGCCGCCGCCGAATTCACCTGAACCAGCTTTTTATCTGCGAGCGTGTGCAGGGTCCCTGGAGGTGTGTTCAGCTCGGGGCCGCGGAGCCCCAAGCCCCTTAACTCTGGTGCGAGGGACAAATGACAACGTCTACCCCGAGAAGTAGAAAACGGGGATTTTTCTGGCAGAGAGGTTTTGTTTGCGGCGGCAAATATGGAAATAGGCGCCAGGGTAGTTAAGTTCCTTTGGAGCTGGGTGATGAAAGCAACCATTGAGAGGGGTTTTACCTGATTTCTCTGTTAAAGGCTATAACAGATGTGTTAAATGTCCTATGTTTTAAAAGCAGCCTATTCAGCCCTTTGGTGTGGCTGGACCTTTGCAAGCAGAAGTGTGCAGCTCAACCATGCAGCCTTTATCCTATTAACCATGAACTAACTGTCACCTTCAGCTGTTTTCCCTTTTTACTTTTTAACACAAAGCTTTCTCAAAAATCTTATTAACCAGCTTTATTTCTCTCGATGGTTTTTGTCCGGACGTTTTGTGTTGATTATCTCCATGTCGATGCTTTAACCATTCAATGAAAGTGCATCTGCGATTTATACCACATTAGGAAAGAAAGAAAGTCTGTTAAACCTCTCCCTTGACTCAAATCAAAAAGTTATTTATTAGAGAGGACGGAATCAGCCCTGGAAATTGTATGATCCTGACAAGCTTTCCCGGTGCTGTGCGCCGGCCTCCAGCAGATGAGCATCTGCAGAAGGCTGACTTGGGGCGGAGGAGAAGGAGAAGCGGGCGGCTGCCCCGTCCGTCTCCGGGTTTAGCTTTCGCCCCCGTCCCCCCTCCCCCGGAGCTCTCCGGGGTTATCTCAAGCCCGTTTATAGGCACGGCTGCTCCAAGCTGTTATTTAGCAAGGGAGTGGGACGGTAGCGAATGGAAAAAGCAAACGGGGCTTTCCCAATAAAATAGCCGATTGCCCCCCCCACACCCCCCACCTCTCCCGGTCTCTCTGCCCTGCCCCTCTCGCATTTCCCAACACGGCTCCGAGAACACTTGCGGTTTTTACAGTCATTATACGTTTTCTTTGAGATGATTTACTCCTTTCTTTACATATACATTGGGGGCATTTTGCCTCACTATAGACCAACTGCTGCTAATTTCTCTGGTCTAAAAAAGAGGGTCTGACATTTTCTGGAAGGTTGGGTCAAACGCATGCTGGGGCACGCGTGGACCCAGTTCCTTGTGATGCGTCTGAGCACACTCATAAAGAATTCCTTAAGCACCAAGGCAAAAGGGACTAGACATCTATTGAAAGGGAAGATAGACCATAAGAAACCAAGAAATCAGACGAAAGGTTCTTATTTTAAGTGATCGCCTTTGGAAGTTTCTTTTCAACGGCAGTGATCATTTAAGAGAAAGGGAATTCTAATGTCTCAGGATAAAACCTGTGACTAATGCCGTTTGACCTATGCTCATGCCGTTTTGTGCTTCCTGCCATTCACTATAATGTCGTTATCTTCAAATTTATTTCTTAAAAGTCACTCACTTTCTTTGTCTCGTTAAAA
>NW_010535152.1:0-809 GCF_000687285.1 Phaethon lepturus | reverse complement strand
GGTGGTGGAGTCACCATCACTGAAAGTATTCCAAAAATATATGGACATGCACTTCAGAACATGTTTTAGTGGGCATGGTGGTGTTGGGTTGATGATTGGACTTGATCTTGAAGGTTCTTTACAACATTTGTAATTCTGTGATTCTATGAATTAACTTTTTGGAACTATTTTTGTCTTCTTAGTAGAATAACTTGATTTAGAAATTATATTTTTGGTTGGAAATATAATTTCACTAACTTTTACCATATTTTGTGGCACTGAAATTTAGTGGCCTAAATAGTTCAATTTAGTAAGCATTAGAACTTTCTGACTGATGAAAATTGTTCTGCCTAGAACAAAGGGAGAGCATCCAAACTCCTACATCCAAACCAGCTGGCCTGCAAGCCATCATTAAATGCCAGTACATATGATAATGAAGGAAAATTTTACTTTTTTCTTTGTAGAAAACTGGCGTTGTGGGACAGAGTTTGAGCCAGTAGACCTCTGCAATACAAATAACACATGATGCTAAACCATTTTTTTCTAATGCTCCATTAGTTGAATGCTAACTCGATCTGATAACCTGTATATGGTTATTCAGATTGGTAACTGCAATATATTCTAGGAATTCATAATCATGCACATTTAATAGGTAGCTATGAGAACTATAAATTAATTTCATAATTCTATAAATAAATTCCAGCAAAATACCTTTAACAGCCTACAGCACTACTACTTATTGGAAGGAGTGGTTGAGGGAAGACCAAAAATATAATTACATAAACTTTTAGTGTACTTTTCATAGAATCATAGAATCTTTTGGTTGAAAG
>NW_010535151.1:0-2340 GCF_000687285.1 Phaethon lepturus | reverse complement strand
CAGGGTGTGCCGGGGAGGTTGGTTTTTCCTACGGGTGGGAAGTGACCTCGCGCGCGTGTGCGGGCGCAGGCACGGGGGTCTGTCAGCGGGGGCAGGGAGGAGCGCTCTGCCGCAGCCACAAATAACGCAGCCGCGCTGCAGGAATATCAAGTGCTCCTGACATCTTCTCATCCCTCCTCTCATTTATGGGTTTCCTTTTCTGGGTGGCTTTAAAGGCAGCGATGCTGTTTGACATTCACCCAGGAATACCAGCAGCCTTGGCAGCCTTTTCCTTACGGTGGGGCGGGGAGGTGCGCACGGCTGTGGTTTCACAAACGCATGCTCATCACGCCTATCTACACATAGGCGTAGGCATCTATGTACATTTATATGCGTATTCACGTGTACGCATGCACGTCCATGTCCACATATACGTATACGTGTATGTATATGCGGTGCTTCAGGCAGAAAGGGTGCAGGAGGATGCTGAAGCGTGGAGATGGAGAAGAGCCTGTGTGTCGGGACTGATCCTGCTGTGGAAGACAGAAGACATGCTTACTACCGAGAAGAGGTATTTCCAACAGCAAGGGGTGAGCCAAAAAAATTGAGCCCCCTGTTCAGGAGAGCCCCACGGGACCGAAGTGCAGTCGCTCCCTCTCACAACCCGGCAGAGCTTACCAGGCTGCACTCTGCTGGGTGGACCACGGGTGCCTCGGGCTTGCTCAGCAGCACCCTCGCTGTTACAACTCCAGCTGGCGACTAAAAGGCAGCAAATCCAAGAAGGATGTCCCCAGAGCCCCTGAAATTCTGTAGCACTTTCATTTCTGTGATTTCTTCCTAATGTAGCTTGTCACTTACTAGGTCAGCTGTTTGTGCCCCAATTCTTTCATCATTAAGTAAGTATGCACTGAATTGTATGGAAAATTTATAATCCATCTATGGCTTCTTTTTTCAGCTATTCCCTGCTCATCTTTTGTGGCTTGCCACACAAATCCTGGCTTTTCCACAAACAACACTGGCTTTTCATTCCTTGTGTGGGTGACGGGAACTTATTTCATCCTCTGAGCTGACGAACAAGTTCAAGTTCAGCTACTACACTTACCTAACCTATGTGTCAGAGAAAGCACCTTTCATGGTGAAATGACTGGGGGGAGGATGTTTGGGACCATTTTCATCCCATGTTGGCAGTGAAAAAGTCCCCAAACATGACTCCTCTGACCCAGCAAATAATCAAAAACACATAGGGCAGGGTGTGTTGCCCGCAAAAAGTTTTCAGCCATCACCTTTTAATATTTGGCTAAAATACTATCTAACACATACACGGGCATGTATGTAGCGCATACATACGTGGCAACCAGCCCCCTCCTTGACACTTTCCTAGGGTGCACGTGTGATCAGAGCAAAGGGGGCACGCAATGCACACCTCGCACAGCAGAGGCACAGGTATGTTCAGCCTTGCCTGGGAACTGCTGCCTTAATACACGTACATGCATGTCTCTGGGGTTTGTGTGCTTGGGGGGGTGCGCGGGGACAGGGGTATGGTATAGTATGGTATGGTATGGTATGGTATGGTATGGTATGGTATGGTATGGTATGGTATGGTATGGTATGGTATGGTGTGGTGTGGTGTGGTGTGGTGTGGTGTGGTGTGGTGTGGTGTGGTGTGGTACAGTACGGTAAGAGATGAGCTTTCTGCAATAGCTAGGTATAAGGGAGGACACACAAAGCGATGAAGGACTTGGGAGAGGGTCACACCAGCTTCTGCTCTGCTTGAGCTTGCATGAGTAAGCTTAAAGGTATCTGACAAGCCAAGATACCCATCTCCACAGCCAAAAAGTGGTGTGAGCTGTATGTCCTCACGTTTCCCTGCCAGGCTCCCTGCATGTGCCAGTGAGGTGGTAGGGCTGGCGGCAGAAGCCTCTCCACCTGCAGTCCTGATCATCTTCTGCACACCACCAGCTGTGAATGCCAGCAGCTGTTTGCACCAGCGGGCTGTGGGTAGCTGTGCGGGTGCCGGGCAGAGCATTAAGCTGACCTGGAGCCACAGGGCCCGGTGTGGCTCAAAGCCGCTGCAGCCCCTGCACATGACCCTGGGGGCTGCCCGTAATCTCTGCGTCTCACAGCGGGGCTAGCTGAAGTACGTGCCGCGTATATTGTAAAAACGTGGGAAGGCTATTCCATCACAGAATAAAATCTTGAAAGCTTTGAGAATTTAGGCTTTGGCGGGGGACACACACTAATTGCTCAAACTTAAAAAAAAAAAAGAAAAGAAAATGTTAGGAGAAAATAAAATACTCGTCTCTGAGTGAGATTTTGTGCAGGAAATAGAGTCTATTTTCAGTTTGCTCTACCATTTTCAGC
>NW_010535150.1:0-2004 GCF_000687285.1 Phaethon lepturus | reverse complement strand
GTGCGCCGCCTCCGTGGGCCGGGCTTCGGCGTCTGCAGGCCGGGGCTGTGCCTCTGGGCTTGAGGGCACCTGAGCTGCTGCGGCTTCCTGCGGCGTTTGCAGCTGCCGGGGACCTGCATTACAAAAAAAACCCCGAACCTTCTTATGAATCAAAATAACATGAGACCTCGTTTTTTTCACTATTTCAGATTAAAATACCATGAGAAGCAAGGCTGTTACTTTTTCTGTAGTGTTTAATACATTTTTGATGGATACAAAAATAAAATGAACCAGTGAGTACACACACTTACACACCCATTCACACATGCCCATGAAATGCAGATAATTTACAGTAGCGTTTTCCCACTGACTTAAGTGGGTATAAAAATCCCAGATGTTTATTACTTTGGAAATGAAGGTCTAAGGTTACCATGGTGGATTGTGATTCATGTTATTCCCCAGAACGAGCCATTCATTCACTGTTTGCATTTCTAACTCCGCCGTTTTTTATCCTTCCTAAAATCAGTGCAAAGGAGAGACAAAGTTAATTCTGGAGGCAGTGTTTTCCCTTCATGTGTGCGCGCAGCCAGCCCCGTGACGCCTGTGCCTGCAGACGCCCTGCTCTTCCCTCCCACCCCCTGCCTGCACCACCTCTTTAGAGCATAAGCTCTTTGAGAAAGGAAGCCTCTTAATTTTGTGTCTGCATAGGTTTGGGTTTTCGTTTGAAGTTTCTTGGTGGTGGTACAAATAAATAATAATCAGAGTGATGGGTTGTACTGGGCATCAATAAATGAGCACCACAGACAGCCAGGGTGAGACTGGGTAGCAGTTCCTCGTAGGGAGGAGGGGACAGAAGTTGTCACAGTTGTTCTCAGCCAGTTCTGTGCCGTGATTTAATTCTCCTGTGAGAACAGTATCAGAAGATTTATTTCATTTAGTGTATTTGAGGCTATTAGCTATGAGAAGCGAGATACGGTAAGTTATATAGCGTACAGAACATATAAGCGTGACATGAGAATCCCGTTACTGATGTATGAGAAGAAAAGGCCTGAAGCCCCGTTTTATTATTCCGTAAATATGCTGTGCTAGAGGCTCTTAGAGCAAGATGAAAGTAGAGGGGCTTTTTTTAATGTTCATTACAAAGGAGTCCTTCTCACACTTGGATGGGTGGATCCCCTTCTCCGACTGTGACTTCGTGTGGCCACTTGTCTGGAGAGTCCCCAGAGGTCAGCCCTAATAAAAGGTTATCAAATACCGAGAAATGGTGACTTCTCGGTAATCAAAGTCTGCTCACAAGAAGTGCTGGATAATTTATTTACCTTCTAGAAACAATAGAGCAAAAATTGAATAAAGAACATTCTTTTCAATAGAAATATGTAGTAGAAAATAATTCTAAAATGATGAAGATAATTCAAAGATTGGCAAAAATGTAACATTCAGGTGCCAAATTTTCCTAATTAAAAAAAGGACTTCAGCGGATCTCATCGGTGGTATGAAAATGATGCACATTAACCACTGTGTGCAAAGCTTCCCTGCAAAGCTATGCATGAGGCTGGACGTTTGACATGTTCAGTTTTGTACTCAATATTGTACAACTAATTCTGGGCTAGTGTAAGCTGCTTATGAAACTAGTTATGGTTAAAAGGTACAAAAAAGATAACAAGAAAGGAGTAAGTTCATATTAGGAAACCCTTCTTAACATCAATCCTTCCCAACATCGCAGGCAGTTTGCAATAATAAACAAAAATTGATGAGGGGAGTAAAATTGTAGCAAAGTGTGGTTAGAAAAGCGGGAAGAGATTTAGGCTTAGAGAAGTATGATCTTGATCTGAACTAGACTTTTTTTTTCCTTTTTTTTAGCATATTTCTTCTTTACTGGGGAAAAGCCCTGGCATTATGATGTGTATCTAGGAGGGAAGGTTCACATTCTGCCATAGGGGATCGACACCCAGATCGGGGATCACCTCGGTGACCTAGTCACGGACGTACCTTCGGCTTTTTGGTGTGGTGTATCTGGGAGGAGCC
>NW_010535149.1:0-12205 GCF_000687285.1 Phaethon lepturus | reverse complement strand
AGGTCCCTTCCAACCTTAGGGATTCTGTGATCCTGTGATCTATTCATTAGTTCATCTTTTTTTTTTTATTGCAGGAATGTCTGTTTGCCCATGTAGTGTGATTCCCTGATGTCTAGGCTTATCTTCTGTTTATTTGCTTGTTACATTTGCTGTCAGTTTTACCACACGTTTGATCTATAAATCTTGTACTAACCTATATGCAGTAGTAAGGGCTGCTAGATAACATCCAAGCCAGGGTGTTGTATAGTCCTTAGTTCTTTGCCTCTTTCCTAGGGCTTTGCTGGATGAGTTTTGGTGTATGTCTTTGCAGTGAAGTAAGATGTTACTACCTTCTGCTAGCTACAATTACTTCTGGAACATCTTTACTGCAAATTACTGTAATTATTGTATCGTTACCCTTTTAGTAGCACAGTTGAAGAAGATACTCACTCCACAGTGCAGTTACTCCAAGTTGCACTGGGACATTACGGTGTGTGTTCCCTTATACAGGAGCAGTGACTTCTGGCATATAGGCAATAAGCAGCTGGGTATAACACTAGACTGCCACAGCAGACCTTATTCATTACAAACCTGTAATAAAAAAGCATTATATTTTATTGTGCTTGCAGTAAAATTCAAGGTATTGTACCCTATTATCTTCTGAATTTTGAACATCTAAATTTTTGGGGCAATTATGTGTTGTTTTTTAAAACCCTTATACTTTGGCTTGGTTCCCTTGAATTTTTCAGTGATTCCTCTGCCATAGCTGTTGCTTTTACTAGCTAATTGTGATTCCTGTCATTGTGGTAGCAGAAAAATGATTGCACATGCAAATTCATAATCTCTGTGGGGATCTGTCGAAGCAGAATTAAAATGTGTTTTAAAAAGCTGTTATCACTATCATGTTTTTAAAATGTATGTACAGGTCAAGTTTATATTTTACAATGGACTAGCTTTTGAGAAAGAAGGCTTTCTTAAGATGTATCCTTATGAAACCTGATATCCTTGAAGGTATTGCAGTGCTAGTAATACTTCAAGGTGAAAATGAGTGGCTGGTAAATATGGGGAAATATTTTCCAACAGACTCTAATTTAATTAGGAAGAAAAAAAAGCTTGTCCCTTTTATAAATTAATGTTTTTAGGGGGGTGGTTATTTGTGACTAATGTTAGCCTTTCTACAACAAGCGATGCTCTTGTTACATGAACAAAATAGACAACTAATGGAATAATGATTTACTAATGTAAGAATCCATTTATTTACAAATGCCTGATTTTAGTTGGAAAATTAATTAGTTGTACTGCATAACAGATGCAGAAAGATGAAGGTCTTACTAAGGACTGATGAGGGAAAAAAAGAGGAATTTAACGAGTGTTCTACTTTACTATTTTTCTTGTGTAGCTGCCTCAAATTACGGCAATATTCTTTTGGAAGTGCTGCATAACTGTAAAAGAAAATAATCAGAACAAAGCAACTCCAAATGCCTTTCTCCTTAAAGCACAAATAAACAAAAAGTGCAGGGAAGAATATTTTGCAAACTGTAATTTCAACACCACACCTTAAACACAACCTTGCTTTTTTACAGCATTCATGTGTAATGACTTGCTGTTCTTAGATATCTTAAACCAAAGTATGAGGTTTTTTAGATGATCACTGTTTTTTTGTGAGGCCACCACTATTTGTCTAGAAGTTCCTTTCATTGTATGGCTTCACAGCATTTTGCAGAGAAAATTAAAACCAAAAGTAAGAAGATATTTTTCACCTTTCTAAACTTAGACATCAACTGAAAGGTCTCATGGGTAGTGTGTTTTACTGAAAGCTGTAACTTAACGTTGACAGGAATGGTTGCTCACAGAAATGTCACTTCCATTTTATATAGTTTAAATGTTTAAGGATTTTATGCCATTAAAAATCTTTCTATAAGTTCAAGTGGACAAGCTTCACTAGTTTTTCACTGCAAGTGTGAGAGCTAGTCCAGATGGTTCTCTCCGGATGGGAAGCCACAGCTCTGAAAAGAAAACTAGCAAGGAAAAAGTTTGAGTTTCTGCTGTTTTCTTTATCAAGATGCATAAAGAACTCCTGATAGGTATTTTGTTGTTTGTAAACTTTAATGTTGGGGAGGGGAATTTACCATGAGAAATTCAGGTCTTGCTTCCCATTCTTTACATAAAAGACATTATGGATTACTGGAAAATTATGAGGATTAAGACTTCAAAGATGGCAGAAGTGTATCATCTCCACTGAAGTGGGACTGCAGTAAGCTACAGACAGACGGAAAGAGCCTCTCTCACACAATACTTTGTACAGATTTAGCTATGTTGGATTAGATCTATTTAACTGTTCCTGTTTTCCTGTATAGAGGCTGCCTGAGAAACCCTTATGAGAAACACTTATGAAACGGTACTTTTGGTAGTGACTCAGCATCTCCTAAATGTTGAATAAAAGGATGTGTCTATTTTCATATTCCCTGAATGGGGGAAAAAAAGACTTTTATTTATGCATCATAACAACATCAAGAGAACAAAACTGAATTGTTTTTCCTTTGAAGGTCATTTGTAACATTGATGCAACAATAAATATTAATGCAACAATAAACATTAACTTTTCACATTACTTCTGCATCAAAATTAAGCACAAAATACAGGCAACACTGCAGAAGAACTTCACTTCTCAAGACGATTGCCATTTTCTTCCATTGTCTGAGCATTTTGTAAAAAAGCTACTGTTTCAGTTGAGGGAGCAGTAATCCCACATATGTAATTAATTTAAAAATCAGTACAGTAGAAATCAGGCCTTATACCTTCAGCAAAGATACCAGCTAGAACATCTGATCTGTTAGTTGATTTCTTCTAAAAGAGAATTTGTATTTTTTTAAGATTTATTTTTACCTTCAAATATTTAACTTCATTATGAGATGAACAGACCACAAATTGCCATTTCCATTTATAATACTATAAAAACATTTGAAAAGTATATTGTGTCTTTATGCAGTGTTTGTAGGGACCAGTTTGTACCCAGTTAGTAATTTAATATTGACATATGTTGTTCCACATAATTTCTCTGCCATGAAAAGATTTCCATGTAATCTTTATTTCTACCTGGTCTATGCAGATGCAACAACTCCTGAAGTAAGAGGCAGAACCTGAAGGGAACTAAATACTCCATCACCTTCACCATGTTTCCACCGGTATTTAATAGCTCTTAAAATGTACAAAACTTCAGGAACTTTCTCAGTTTGGGTGTTTAATATGCAAACTCGGCGGGGAGGTGGGGGTTGTTGGTTTTGTTTTGGGTTTTTTTTATCATAGCAACACTTCTTGTCTGTGGATCTGGAGAGACTAGGGCTTGCCAAGACAATCCATAAATGACCAACAGTCTTTCAGTGGATGAATAGTGCACCTCTAATTAAAAAAACCCAACACTTTTGTGACCAGTGCTGATTGCTCTTGAGGAGTGAGAAACTGGCCATGTGTGACAATCATCATATCTGAGTCAAATGTGATAGCGTAGTGCAGCTCACTGTGGGCCTTCCCAGCCGTCACCAGAATGCGACACATCCCAAGTTAGCAGAGCTGTGACAGGAGGAGGGCAAAAGACACCATGGCTTTCAAGACCCATGTTTTGTGGGAAGAATTAATTTTGACAATTGCGACACAGATTTGCATCTTTGCTTATTCTAGCTACCTGTGAGAGTTTGGCCAGAGAATCAATGGTAAGGTCATCTGCCTTCTAGCAGTCATAAGTAGACATGGGCGAGATTTTGTCACAGAATTGATTTCAAGATTTAAATCTGTAGTTTCAGATCAGCACTTGATATACAACTCTGTTGTGCACAGATGTAGACCATACTCCTTTACCTTCCAGATGTCAAATGTTCCCTTCTTCAAAATACGCATATCATGAACTTTTGGACATTTTTGTGTTTTTACCTAAAAAGGTATTTACAGACACTGTATGTTTATCATCCACCTGCAATTGTCTTATACTAAGGGCAAAGCTAAATAACATTACAGTACTTGTTAGGCAATGTCAGACTGGGTGAATTTTGACTGAAGCTGCAAGAAAGCGGGTAGTACCCACTGTGTATTTTCAGAAGAAAAAGTATCTCATTTCCATATACAAACACAATTTCAATACAATTAATTTCTGTAAATGGTGACAAAACAGAACATATTCAATATTTCTCAGTCTTTAGAAGATGAGTTATAAAATACTAAATGCAATACCAGAAATCAAGCATCTATGGAATACGCACAAAGACAAAGTAGATGTTTGGTATCGCATAACACTAAATGGGAAGGAAAAATAGATTTTTAGCTAGAGATACTTAAAAATATGCAATAGCTTGGAGGCAAAGGAGTGTTTCTCATCTGCAAGAAATTCAGTCCTCTGCTTCAAAGTAGGCAAAATGAGGACTTGCATCTCCTAGGTGAGTATCGCAGCTGTCGGATTTTTTATTTTAGGTCTGTCTGAGTAAGAGGACAGATCCCTTCCTTGCTCCCAAGTGTATGTATGAAGTGTCCTCACTGATCAAGACAACATCTGGATGCATCCCACCATCAGTACCTTGTCTTGAAAAGAAACCCAGGCCTGTGACCGGGGAGAAAGAGCTGCTGTGTGCTGTGGAGATCTTTTTATTTGGGAGTCTGGAACTGCAGAAGCAAATGGACCCTAGTTTAGATACAGCCTGCGCCTCCCCCTATCCTTCCTCTTTTTCTTTAGTAGCTTGAGAAGCCCAAGTTTATTGACATGCCTAATTGACAGTACGAGCAGTGTTTTGTCATTTTAAATGAGATTATTCAGTACTCCTTGCTTGCTATTCTGGCTTCTTGACTCAGCTTCCAGGTGTCATGTGCTGAACTTGAGCTCTCCAGTGTTCTATGTATGGCGCTGACTTCCAGTGGGCAGCAAGGCATCTAAAGCAGACTCCCAGTCTTTAGTTGGAATTTGCTGGGCATAGTTACGCATGCAACACAGCTTTGCAACGTGAATTTTTCTGATGCTGAGTATTGTCTGCTTACTGCAGTAAAGCCATTGAAACCAGCAGACGCTGTCTATGTACACTTGACCACTGCCTGCTCTTTGCACATGCTGCTTATGTCTGTAATTTCTGGATATTGCATAACTTGGAAAGAGTCAGTCTTGTGTCCAGCATCACAGTCAAATGTTTCAAGTTCCCACATTCCACGTGTACCACCTTTCCAGATGCCAAAAGAGTATACTACCGGGGATACTATTTCCAACCTAAAATGAGAACTGCAGTGCCTAGGACCGGTTGTGGGTTCAGCCTGTGGTAAGTAAGAGTTCAGTGTTGAAGTTGAAAGCATTATGAAAACAGTCCTTAGTTTGCAGAAAGCAGTGTTATTAGTTTAGTATATCTTTTCACATAGTCTCTAAGCTATTTAACTCCAAGGCAGAAAACTTTACGTCACAGACCTGCTATCTTTTGTGATGTGTACCATCACAATCAGATAGTGCAGTGAATATGTACATATCATAAAGATTTTGTAATCCTTTAAACCCCTGTTAAAAATTCACTAATTGCTTTATCTGCTCAGTCTGTAATGACTGCCTCCTTAGTAGCATTTTTGTATTTTTGGTCTCCCTAGGGAAAGCAGGTGCTGCTGGTACTAAGTGTTTTTGTCCACAAGAAATCATCCCAGACACCCTGTTTATGAAAGTAATATCTGGAATTGAGGGGTGAGGATTCACATTCAGTGGTGGAAGAAAACCTGGTCTCATCTGAGCAATATGATCCAACAATAAGGCTCCTGAACCCCGTCTTTCTAGAAAAGCTTGATTTCTGCTGCTCAGGGCAACAGGAGGCATGTTCTCCAGTACTCCTCTAGAACTTGATAACAAAGAGTGAGATGGAGAAAGAATCTTTTTCTTTCCTATCACTGACTTACTGTCTTCTGCTGCAGCAGGACTTAGACTAGTAGTTAACTGAGAATCAGAGCTGTAGTGATTTGCTCCTAAATTTCTTTTGTGGATAATACTACTGAGGTTTGAAATAAAGCTTATTTGTCCTGAGCTGGTATCCTTACCCATAGGAATCCCACTGGGACTATGTTTCTCTTCAACATGAGGAGTCCGAGAGTTTATTTCATCATACAATAATTTCTTTGATGCAGTTTGATCAAAGGTTTTCAATAAATGAGCAGTGTCTTTTATGTCAATACTTTGGTGCCTGGTGATGAATCTCTTTGATAAGGCAAGGCCATTGATTTTAAAAGCGAGCTCTTCTTCTGGAGTAATATCCTGAAGTTCTTGTAAAGAGGCAATTTTGTTCTGATGAAACAGTGACGGAGAGCTCTTTATCCAAGGTTCAGACTGTAGCCGCTGCACTTGTGCCAGCTTGGACCCTACTTTTGTTGAGCTGGAATTTCTCGTCAGTGAAATCGTTTGAGATGAGTTGTCCACATTTCGTGGATGATCCAGCTCTTTAAAGCTGAATAGTGCCTTTTTAGTTTGATTTGAACTTGGAAGTGGGGATGGAGATGTTTTCAGTTCTATTTCCGATGGAGAGATGCAAGCAGTTGGGGAATGGCATTCCTCAAGGTCTGCAGGAGGCACATTCAGGTACTGCTTCGTTTTCTGCCTTCCCAATGGGGACTTGTCTGTTGTGATGATGATGACTTCTTTTCCTTGCGCCCTGCAGGCATTAAGAAGAACTTTCAGGGTCTCTTTGTCTTCAGAGTTTATTGCATACACAAGTGCAGAGCAATTGGAGTGATCTTGCAGGCTTGGGTCAGCTCCACTATTCAGTAGCAGAGATACCACGTCAGGGCCTGCTTTTTCCAAGCAAGCATGCATCAAGGCCGTCTTTCCAGATTTGTCCTGTATGTTTGGATCAGCCTTGTTTTCCAGTAGGTATTTAACCATCTTTGCTTTGCTGACACTCTGGGAGTCCACGTGTTTTGTCCTACAAGCGATCATTAAAGGGGTTTCACCTCTGTCATTGCTCTCGTTGATGTAGGCACCACCCTCTAGTAACAGCCTGGTGAGGCGAAGGCGGCTCTGATAGACGGCTCTTATCAGGGAATTCCCCTCCACTGGCAATTCCACTGTTTCAGTCATTGCACTTGTCTCATGCCTTCCTAGCACCTGGAAAGAACACCTGGTTTTCAGAGAAAGCAAAGAGGCCCTCTGTGGGGGCGGGGGGGGAGAAAAAAAAGAGTATTTAACTGTAGAAATTGCTCCTGTAAACAGCCTCGTACTTTGTGAAAAAAGTATGAGGATAAGGGGAGGGAGAGGTATTCCCACCTCCTTCTTCAGAAGTTCTCCCAGACTTAAAGAAATTTATTAAAAAACTAAAATAATATTTGGATGTAATTATAACATTTGTAGATGCTTAAAGCATGGCTGTCACCTTTTTTTTTTTTTTTACTATTTTCCCTTTTGTCACAATCTGCCAAATAAGCTGCAAAAAAAGTTTAATTCTCACACTCTGATGGCTTTATACTGACTACACCCAAGTGGGTGTGCTACAGTTACACCACTCATGATTTTCATCAGTGCAAGAAGCAAAACTTGAATGAATCCTGCAGCATTTTCTTCATTGATGTGAGATAATGTCAAGTTTATTTATTCTTTCTCATAAAATAACAATGATAAACATCTAGAGATTAATGAAAAAAGAAAGTTCATGGGTCTTATTATTTATCAAGATTTATGAATTATAAATTAATAAATAAGAAAAGCAAGCATAGTAAAATATTTTTTAACCTAAGAAGAAACTATTTAAATGGCTGGAAAGTAAATATTAATGTATTTTGTAGAAGTAATTACACTTGTAGAAGTACACTACCTTCCTTATGCTCCTTTGAAAGCATACTAGTCTGAGTGAAACAGCATAAACGAAGTTATGCACAGCCTGTCCCACTCATCATGGGGATCCATGAGCTGACAGGAGTCCTGTGCCTGGGCAGACAGCATTAGCTCTAAAAAAAAAAAAAAAAAAGAAACTTTTGATAGCATCAAAGAAAATCCAGTGAAATTTTTTCACACAAAAAAATGAAAAGTTTAATGTGGTATAAATAACAAAAGGTCTTATATGAATGTATACCTGCATACATGCAACTGATACAGTTAAATCACTTTTATTTATGTCTTTGATGTGCTTGCTTACTCATGGGTAGGGAAAATCTTTAGAGAAAAAAATGATCAGTATTTAACAGTTGGCAGAGCAATATAACTCTAACACAAGACTAGACATGGATATGAAAATTACATTTGTTTATTTATGATGTATTTCTAGAGAAATAAAAATGTTTAATTAGTTTAACTGCAAAGGAAATTAACAGAGACTCATTTTCATTTACCATTGAAAGCACTAGTACTGTTCTGGTGAATAACTGAAGAGCACTAATTTCATTCTGATTTTCTCTGATATTGGAGTTTTACTTTGAATTCCAAAATCAGAGGATGATATCAATGTAGCTTGTTCCAGAAGTCCAGTGAACAAAAAAAAGTCAGTTGAACTACACATGACACTTTTATCACAGATTTCCTCCCCCCGTTCATTTAGCTCCATAGCATCATGCTCTGCAGCAACAGGTGCTTCTGCTAAGCAGTGACAGTGAGTGTCTTATCAGTCACAATGAGAACAATTAGCCAGGGGCCTTCATACTTGCAGTGTGTTAATTAAGTATTTAACTATTATTCAATATCGGTGTCATTTGGTGACACAGTGTAATAACAGTCACATGTAGCATATGTTTGGATAAGATACCTAAAAATATTTATTATGTCAGGAAAAAAAAAAAGAGAGATAATCTCATGAGGTGACCCAGTTGACCTTTGGTAGCATGTATTTCTGGGCTTACAGCCCTCACAAAGACTGTCCGCTGTCTGTATGTATGACTGCAGTCCTGTTCTGAGCAATTAAGGAGGATGAAGGGGGGGCCAGAACTTCTCTGTCTGTCCTCATGAGAGTAAACATCCCACTTCCGATCACTGCTGAGAACAGGGGCACAACTGTGGTACTGTCATCTTCTTTTGACCGGTCGATGCTTTTTTTCCCCATGGTCTTGACAAAACATTTTTTAAGAGTAATCACATTGAAATTAAGGATTCATTCCATTATACTGAAAGTACATGATTCAGTAGCATCTATCTCAAGTTTCATTGATGTGCAAATCATTATTATGAAATGCATATTTTTGACAAGTAATACATTCAAAATTATTATCAAGTCATTTATAAAAGTATCCAATTAATTTGTGTGTTTAGGTTTCCAGAAACAAACTAAAAGAGAAATATCTTTTAGATAGCACACATGCTGGAATTCTGATTGTGTTCTCCCTTGTTTTTGACCTACCTGGAAGTCATTGGTGATTTTACATTTCTTTCATATTTATATAAAGCTCTTCTGATACTTAACTGCTTGCTTTACTTAAGTGGTAGCATATAGCACTTCTTACACAAGTCTTTTCATCTGTAGAAATACCTTTTATGGCCAAAAGAACATTAAACAGGCACAGAAAGAGAAGAATGCTACTTGAAGTCATGCAGTAGGTCAATGCTAAAAATGAGACAGTTTTTCTGACATCTGATCTAATGCCTCCAGTTGCTTAAATTCACTGTCTCTGTAGAGTGTACCAGGACTGTTAATGTGAGTGAGGGTAGAGGAACGTTAGTCTAAGCCAACAGTTGAAGTTTGAGAGTGTGGAGCAGATTGTTTTGCCAGGATGTTGTCTGAACCTGGCCTGGAGAAAGCCCAAGATGTTCTTGTGCAGGCAGGTCAGCAGTTCCAGTGTGCTCGAGATCTCAACGGGGCTTGTAGGTAATAATAAATTTCGTTTCAGAAACCCAACTAAGCATTATATACACAGGTTGAGACTGTCAGGACTGCAAAGCAGGCTGGCTAATCCCTGAAAGAAGGAGCACGGGCATCAGTGCTGCCAAGATCCAGCATTATTTATAGGTTGATCTATACTTCACACTGCAAGGGAAAAGGGGGTAGCATGGAAAGTGGAGAAAGAAAAATAAAATGGGAAATAAAAATACACAAATGCTTCAGAATTAGGTACTATATGATTAACAGGAAGTGTTACAGATTTGCAGCTGGAACAATGTAATGCAGAATACATTCCTGAATGATAGATGAAGATAACCATGATTTCATCTGGAGAATCTGCTAATTACAGGAGAATGCACTTGGTGCTGCATCATCCTAAAATTGCCACTGTGGGAACAATGTGCATCTGGACTTTCCTAAGACCCACACTGACACTGGCTCAGTGGAAATATATGTGCCACAACTGCACTGGGTACAATCCACTCTAAAAAAAACCACAGCGAGCTATTTTGAAGTGAAAGACCACATTCAAGCAGATTCCCTAAAAGAGTAATTTATTTGATAATTCATCATCAGATTGATGCTGAACAACAATCCTAAATCTAATTAACTGCCATGTCAGAACGACTACATGTGTTACTGAGATGTTGGGACTGACACAGCTGCTTTTCAGCTGTGGAGGTAAACTTGTGCCAAGACAGCAGTTTAAAGAATGAGGAACTATGCAACCTAGTGTGTGACACTGAATCATGAACTGGCCTTTCAGATCATCCATGAATTTCTGGTGTTCTTGTACAAATAATATTCCTGGAACATTCTACCTGTCCAGGAAAAGCTTCATTTTATTTTCAAAAAAAAGCTATGTTGTCCTGGAAAGTGGTCTGAGATGAAGTAGCACAAAGCACCTTGTAACATGAAAATCAATTTTTGAAGACTATGATGATTGGTTTCCAAGAAGTAAATAGCTGCTCTTGTGATTTATGCTGTGCCCTGTCCTGAGGTCAGGCTGGCAAATGTAAGAGTGGTAACCCAGAGCCTTATTCTGATACAGGTCCTGCTGCCGTCCTAGTGGGAAGAGCCACTAAAATGTAAAAGTTTTAGCACTTCTTCCTCCAACCCTTGCTCCTTGATTTGTAAGTAGCATTTAATTACAAGGAAAAACTCTTTCAGTGTTTTCTTTATATCTAACAGTGCAAACAGTCACAAGATTGAGGGGGCAAAAGCTCAGCGATGGTATATAAACAAATATAAACATAACTAACATTTTCACTAAGTAAAGGAGTGCTACAAATTAATGTTCTTGCAAGATATTCCTCACTTTTTCAATGTGTAGGCCAAATTTTCTGCCCTCTGTGCATTAGCACCCTCAGAGTTACAGAAACAAGCTTTCATAGTAGTGTTTAGAGGGTCTAGAATCATTCCAGTAAAATTAAGTCATCAATTCTTGTCTCTGAAAAAAAAATGTGCTTACACACTTAAAGAGCATAAACCTTTAAGTATTTTCATGATTCTTCATATCGACATTAACCCTGTAAATTCTCTCAGTCAGTATAACAAGAACTCTGATTTCTTACACTGGCGTAAACATGTTGAAATTTACCACAGGAGAGTAACTTTCGATTAAAAGAATTACCATTCTAATACAGCACCAACTGCCCCCCTCCCCGAAGTTGCCAGAGTCAAGTCCAGTTTTGCAAACCTGGCTTGTAAAGTGCAACTTTCCACAGCGAAGCATCAGTCTCTTCAGCCTTGCTGCTCGCCAAGGGTAGCTGCAGGATGGCCGGGATCTGTCCGATTCTCACCTGTCTGCTCACTTCGGATCTCCCATTTGTACTTCTGAAGAAAGCTGGGAGAGGTCCAGCCAGCTCACAAAGTACCTTCTTCCTCGCACAGCATTTATCATCTTTCCGTGGAGGCGTCTCCTGTGGAAATGACTGCTGCCAGCGGGCGGCTGGAGCACGGTGGAGAGGACTGGGAGAGGAAAGTTTTCACTGGAGCTCTACATGGAGGTCCGTGCTGCTACCGACTCCTGTTCCACAGCAACCTGACTTGTCACCTAACGGCTCCAGCGTTTTTCCCGAGGGAGATCTGGACAAAACAGCGACAGGTAACTTCTCTGCAGAGAAGTTACGGCGAGCACACCTGAAAAACATAAACGCGGGCTGGAGGAGGAAGCACGTTAAACGCTTTTCCCTTAAAAATTCACCGAGAAGGGACCGGTGTTTGAACCGAGAAAAGTCTGACGGAATCGCTTTGCAAGGCGAACATCCCACGTACAGACCTTCCGTCACCGACCTCAACCCTTCCTCAGCGTTCTGGTCACCCGAACATGCTATACACCGTTTAAAAAAACCCCACAAACCCTGCCCTGTCCCCTTCGTGCGATGGCCCGGTGACAGTGCCCCGGGCGGGGCTGTCGGGAGGGT
>NW_010535148.1:0-2583 GCF_000687285.1 Phaethon lepturus | reverse complement strand
GCATCACCTGTTTTGTATATTCTTTTACCATCACTATTATTATCATAATTATTATTCTTTTCTTTTTCCTGTCCTATTAAACTGTCTTTATCTCAGCCCACGAGTTTTACCCTTTTTCTTTTCTGATTCTCTCCCCCATCCTGCTGGCAGGGGGGGGGGGAGCGAAAGTGAGCGAACGGCTGTGTGGTTGTTTTAGCTACCTGCTGGGTTAAACCACAACAATAAGGAAGAAATTTTTTTTACAGCAAAGATGGTGAAACACTCGCACAGGTTGCCCAGAGAGGTGGTAGATGCCCCATCCCTGGAAACATTCAAGGTCAGGCTGGCCGGGGCTCTGAGCAACCTGATCTAGTTGAAGATGTCCCTGCTCATTGCAGAGGGGTTGGACTAGATGACCTTTAAAGGTCCCTTCCAACCCAAACTATTCTATGATTCTAAAGTTACCTGTAGCCATTTTCCGCACACATTTCTTATGTTTGCCACATACTATTCACTATATCACAGTTTAGCAAGCAATATATAAATTACTTTCTACCTCAAATGATTCTCTAAGGAAAGCAATGCTGTTCACAAACATAACTAAATCCAGTCTTCATCTCACTTCATGCATCTTACCATCATCTGAGTAAACAGAGATAGCTGAAATGCACCACAACAGCAAATTTTCAAGAATTTTTTGCTTTGACATTACTCTGAGCTGACAGTTGTCACAAACACATGGATAACACAACCTTCTTCTTGAGAGCATGACATGCTAAATAACCAGCACAGCAATCTAGCTGAAGCAAGACCTGGCTTGCAAACAAGAAACCTATACCAATGTCCTGTTTTCAGCTGGGATAGAGTTAATTTTCTTCACAGAAGCTAGTGTGAGGCTATGTTTTGGATTTGGGATAAAAATAATGTTGACAACATACTAATGTTTTCAGTTGTTGCTAAGCAGTCAAGGACTGTTCGGCTTTTCATGCTGGCCTGCCAGCGAGAAGGCTGGGGGTGTATGGGAAGCTGGGAGGGGACACAGCCAGGATAGCTGACCCAAACTGGCCAAAGGGATATTCCATACCATATGACATCATGCTCAGTATATAAAGCTGAGGGAAGAAGGAAGTGAGCAGGGGGGGACATTTGGAGTTATGGTGTCTATCTTCTCAAGAAACCATTACGCGTGATGGAGCCCTGCTTCCCTGGAGATGGCTGAACACCTGCCTGCCGATAGGAAGTAGTGAATGAATTCCTTGTTTTGCTCTGCTTACATACATGGCTTTTGCTTTACCTATTAAACTGTCTTTATCTCAACCCGTGAGTTTTCTCACTTTTACCCTTCCGATTCTCTCTCCCATCCCACCATGGGGGAGTGAGCAAGTGGCTGCGTCGTGCTTAGTTGCCGGCTAGGGTTAAACCGTGACAACTAAGAACAACAAAACCAAAACACCCTAAGCAGCTTCAAGTTTACAAGCACACAGCATATACATTAAGAAGTGGTATTCACTACTGCAAAACGAGAGCTGCCCAACACCAAGCTTAGGGCAACTTCTTCCTCTACAGTGCTTCACACACAGAGTCATGTTTGCAACACATATTCTAACATAACTGCAAGGATGCACACCTGCTGCTTGTACTTGTCATCACACTTTGACACATGATGGGAGACAGTTGTGAGAGAAATACAGCAAAAGGAAAGAGCAACAGGCTGTTTGTACCAAGAGAAGGACAGGAACATAATTGGGCAGGCAAAAAGAAATCCACAAAAATCCTACCCTTAAGTATGCTATTACTGTGCCAGTAAATGCAGTTAACACACACTCCAAGATAGCTGGAACTTGCAGCCCTTCTCAACTACAGAAGGCATAAGCACATGATATGCTGTCCAGGTTGCCTTAGCCACAGCCAGAAGAATTAAAGTATCCAGCCTCCTCCCCTGATAAACACATAGAAATAACTTGGTCGACCCATCATATTACAAAGGCCTTTAAGAATCAACCTCCAAATCAATTATACATTTACAGATTAAACAGCTTCTATACCTGTATTCACAAACCAAATCCCCTCATCTCTCATTAAATGGGTTGTATATAGATTTATAATTTCAAATCTGATTGCATTACTACACAATGTTTTTCCCTGCTAAGTGCATGTTGACAAGCAGCAACCAAGGCAAAACAACTGAAGACATGAATCTGTCAGCGCACTAGCTTCTCCTCACTGACCTACTGTCGCGAATGAGTGGTTTAGGCTGCTTAAAGAATCACTGCCAAAGATATTAGAAAGCAAATGATTTTAATATAAATTTGTAAAAAGCGTGACTTAACAGAATTCAATGTCAAGGTCCACTCTATTACTTATTCAACATGGAAAAAGCATTCAAAGAGAAACTAAATTACAATTAGGTTGGAATGATTTACACGTGGATCAGGAGGAATGACAAAGAGTCAGGGAAATCGAATCGGGTTGGTGTGACAATTTCCTAATAAAGCTTAGCAACATAACAACTTAAAACTTACTAAGATTCTCTAATTATGCATGCGCACACACACAGACGTAGGTAGAGAGAGAGAGACATATAAAGAGATACAAAGAAAAGAG
>NW_010535147.1:0-1018 GCF_000687285.1 Phaethon lepturus | reverse complement strand
TCTAATAGCCAGAGGCTTGAAATTTTCAGGCCTGGGAAGCTAACCCTCGTGACTACATCAATAACCTCATGCTATGGCTGTTTGCAAAGTTGGAAGCGTGGTGTGGGGTAAGTTGTAGTAATTACTGAACAGATGCACTTAATGAGGTCTCTACTGGCTTCCTAGCTGGTGAGTCAAGCTGTGTGCTGGGACAATGTGACAGCAGTCACTTGGGTCGTTGTGTGACATCATATCCTCCTCCTTGTTGTCATAGCAGCTGCAATCAGCCCCCTGAAAATTTCCCTCAGGAAGACTGCAGACATCATCTGTCCATTGAATGGCAGTGCATGGTGCTTAGTCTCTTGCTGCTGCATGATGCTACATCCTATTTCTGTTGATTTAGTGCCCTTTCCAACCATCGCCCCCGCCTTCTCACAGTGATGCAGAGCGATGAGACCTGCCAGATGGTGCGTTATTGGGAGAGGGGAGAGGGTAGACAACTTGTTCAGCCAGTACCATCTAACTCAGTTTCAACTCCCAAGTGCCTCTTCTACATGCAGTAGATTTACAGACAGTTTATATTCATCAGAGGTCAGGATAAGCAACACTGTTTGGATTCAGGTTGCAGAGCCTTTCCCTTTCAGTGTTGACAATGAATGCTTAGTAGGAGTGAAAGCTTTCAAAAATCAAATTTTACTAGTTTCTTCCCCATGTATGTGTGTAGTTCAGCTACATTTCCTAATTTCCTACAGCTAAATTTCCTTGCAGTTCCCCCACGTGGCATGCCAATTACTTTTTATGGACTCACTTTTTCATGTTCTTTTTTTTTCTTTCAATTTCTGGGTCTTGTACTCTTGAACTGTGGTAATGGATCTAGTCCCCAAAATTTGTACTAGTGTTTTCCTCTTCATACTTTATGCTTTTCTCTCTTATTTTGTGCTTCATGAATGCCAGTGTGATTTAGTTTGATCATGTCAACAGAAAACTAAGCTTTCTTGCTCTAGTCCACACAGCTAAGTACATACAGAAAATTTTGAAA
>NW_010535146.1:0-2646 GCF_000687285.1 Phaethon lepturus | reverse complement strand
CCCCCACCGCTCCGCAGGAGGGAGGTCCGGGAGCTCCCCGGCGCAGCCTGGGCGTGGCCCTGGTAGCTGCTGCTTTCCCTGGCCGCCCCAGCGGGGCCGAGGCCTACGGAAGGCTGGACTCTCACTGTCTCCCACAGACATCCACCCACCATTGCCCTGCAGCCGTGCTTGCAGAACTGTACTGTTTCTCTCCCTTGCGCTTGACCTCATGCGCCCGTGGACCATCCCCTCTCACTGCCTGTGATCCTTTCTGCCTTAATCCCCAGAGGACTTGTTTTTATTTGGTGGTACTTTTAGATGGGTGCAACTCCTCCTTTTACGCCTGATCCTGAACCCTTCATAGCTGAAGTTTTGCCTCTTGGTTAGGAAAGTGCCCAAAAAGGAAAGGGCAAAGGCCTGCACAAGCACATCCCGCTGGGCTGCTGGGAGAGAGAAAGGAGAGTAGCTTCTCTGTAGCAGTGTGTGCACCTCAGCATCCTCTTGCCAGCAGTGGGTTCCTCTAACCTTGTGTTTCTGCTTTTCTTTCTCTCCTGAAGAAAGAAAAATCCAAATCAAGTAGCAGCACTACCCGAGAACCCAATGGCTTCCCTGCTGACACCTCTGCCAACTCGTCTCTCCTCTTGGAGTTTCAAGGTGAGTTTGGCTCAGCCCTCTTCAAGCTGAAGAAAGACTAAGGCCTTACAGAAGCTGGGATGTTGCTGGCTTATCTATATTTTGTGTATTGGGAAGAGCAGCATATGCCTTCAGTGCAGGGTTGTGCTGGTCCACTTCTGGACTGTCCCTGTTGAAATAGTTTATTTTTGCTGTCAGAAGGAATCTTAACTGGCTGTTTCTGGGATCTTCCTGTAGGAAGCTTCATGGGGAACTGGAAGAGTGAGGGTTCCCATTCCCACTTTGCAATCCCTGCTGGGGAGAGGCTGGTAGCTGCCTGCAGCTGAGCCCGCTGCTTCCAGCGGTGACTTGCATGGACCTTAGGATGAAAGGGCAGAGGATCTCCTTGACCTTGCTCTTGATCCCAGAGCACTGCAGCCAGCTGTGAGCAGGCTGGCCTCTGTGGTGGGGCTGAGCAAGGCTCAATCAGCGCATGGACTCGCTGCTGGAGCAGAGCATATGCCTGTCCCCAGCCTCTCCACTCAACTCCCGGTGCAGCCAAAGAAAATTGGGGAAAGTGTTGGCACTTCCAGTAGATGTGGTGAGAAGGTCAGGGTTGCAGGTCTGCAGTTTGGGAGCGCTTTACCTGGAAAAGATGTGCACCAGGATTGTCTGCCTGTCCGGAGGCAGGTGCTGAGCGTTGCTCCTGGTGTCGGGTTGCTGCCTCACAAGCAGAAGAGGTACAAAACCCTGGTACACAGCAAGAGGTCTCCTGCCCTTGAATGCCTGGGGCCCTCACAAGCTGCAGACATGAGATTTGGCAGCACAGTGCTTTGTATCGCCCCTGTGCCTTCCGCTCATTCTTTCTAAATAGCCTAGAGTCACTTTGTCTGCTGAGACTCATTCCCCAGGGAGAAGCACTCCCGTTCCAGTGGGCCAGTTGTGTATTTGCTGCCAGCTGTGTCCCAGCAGGGAGTCCTGTGCCCAGCAGCCCTTTAATGTTGGTGGGTGACAGTGAATCCCTGTACTCTCACTGCCTCTGACTGTGTTCTTCCTACTCCCTAAGATCCTGGCGCGCAGTGCCGCCCTCGGCTGCCTGTGCCCCTGGGTCAAGGTGCTCTTCTTCACTAGGTGCTGTTTCTGCAGATGAGAACAGCAACCAGAGCTCCCTGTCGGACGTCTACCAGCTCAAGGTGGACAGCAGCCCCAACTCCAGCCCCAGTCCCCAGCAGAGCGAGTCCATGAGTCCTGCCCACACGTCCGACTTCCGCACGGACGACTCGCAGCCACCCACACTGGGGCAGGAGACACTGGAAGGTGGGTGCTGGGCTGGGAAGGAGATGGACGGCTGGAGCCATTGCTTGTCCAGTGGGTGACTGAGGCACTGCTGGAAGTGGGCAGGGCAGCAGAGACTTGTGTCTTCTGCTGGAGGTCTCCTCTCCTGGCTCAGCACTGAGCTGGGTACTGCTGTGCTCCTGGGTCAGCTGTTCCATTAACCCTTCTGTTCTGTTAACCCAGAGCCCTCCCTGCCTTCCTCGGAAGTTGCAGATGAGCCTCCCACTCTCACAAAGGAAGAGCCAGTTCCCCTTGAGACTCAGGTAAGGGAAGGGGGATTGAAACCACATCTAAATGCATGTGGACCCAGTTTGTGCCTTTCACCCTTGTTTATGCCCATCGTAGCAGAAACATCTTGCCTGATGGACTTGCTCTGCCTCCAAACCTCCTGGCTTCCCAAGCCATCCCCTGGTTCAGTTCAGGTGTTGAAGTGTGAAGAAAGGATGTGGAGGTGGAGTAAAAAAACAATTCTAGCTGATTCCGGGGCTGAAGTGGATTCTTGCTCCTGGTGCCCTGGGACTTCTTCACAGATGAAAGCCCAGGGTGTCCCCACAGCATGATGCAGCTTTGTCTAGGCCTGCATGGGCACGCTGAGCTCCTGTCACTGCCTGTGACTTCTGCCTCTGGCTCTTGCAGGTAACTGAAGAGGAGGAGGACTCCGGTGCGCCGCCTCTGAAGAGATTTTGTGCCGATCAGAACTCTGTGTGCCACACGGCCTCA